>NW_013769196.1:0-799 GCF_000517525.1 Limulus polyphemus
TTATAAACACGGCTCCAAAGTGCTCAGTGCAAGTTTTGTGGAAATTAGTTGCGAACCGCGAGTTCTCAGATTCACAGAGAACCATTACCACCACCTTTAATTTCTTGTTTTTCTATTCTTTGTAAATTGTGTCAAGTATGAACTATTTTCCTATTGATTATATTAGCTATTGTTTACTATACTTTTGTTAAGTGATTAGGTATTATTTACTATTTATGAAAATCAACTGTTGTAATACGAAACATCAATTTTTTCACTAACGCCGCAAATGAACATTCCAAAAGTAGCTCATCATAAAACTAAAAATGTTTGATGTGGTCCTTCTGACCCGACCGTTTCGATTTATTACCTTTAACAAGAGTTTAATCTCATTAATTGTCTAAACATTAAACATCACCTTCCTATTTAACATAAAGCCCCCCCCCCCGTGGCACAACGGGATGTCTGCGGACTTACAACACTAGAATCCTGGTTTCGATACCCGTGGTGGGCAGAGCACAGATAAGCTATATTAATTTCAAACCCTTAACTGAAATACTTTAGCCAGTCGCCGCCGTTCGTGAGAACTTGTCTTGGGCGGTGCAGAGATTTTAGACTAGGGAGACAAGCCCGCTTGATGGTTCCAGCAGTGTTTAGCAGCAGTATCACTGTGATGGTCCCGGGGGTGAAGGCCGGAAGCTGGTAGGTTTATAACAATAAGAGAGATAAAAATCGACTCTTTCCAGAATATTACATACTTGTTTGAACAGCAAACGAAGCTTGAAACAACGATGAAAAATGGAACATTCATAATCACAAG
>NW_013769197.1:0-799 GCF_000517525.1 Limulus polyphemus
ATGTTAACCAGCAGCCAGCCGTGCATGAAACATAGAGCAATTATATACAAAGGTAACCAGGTGTTTTTCCAGTTGTAGTTTGTAAACCATTGCTGACTCGTATTGGTTCGGTATTAGTTTTTTGCAAAGACTAGATAATACTGATAAAAAAAAATCTTCGCTCAGCACTTTGGGCTTTGGGGCGTGGAAACGTTATAAGAATGACGGTCAGTCAAGAATAGTTCAAGAGTTGGTGGTGGGTTCTCTTCAATAGCTGCCTTTTCTTTAGTATGTCCAAAATTAGGGACTGTTAGCGCAGATAGTCCTTTAGTAGATTTGCGCGAATATATGAAAATAAACAAATAACTGATCTTTTTAAAGGTTAAAACCAAATTTCTGTGAAATCTTATTTTGAGAAAAATTGTCGAGTATTACTGAAAAATTATGCTCAAGGTCTCGTCAAAAGACCAATGTCTAATCTATCTGGTTGAGTTTAAAAATATTAATGATAGTTGGTTGCAGATGTTTCTGTGGTATGACTCAATTCAATTTCAAGTGTATGAATTTGCTTCAATAAATCTCCAAGTAAAGCGAACTAACTGTTTTTCTGAAGTTAGTGTCATTATGAAGTAGCCCCCCAGTGGCATAGCGGTATGTCTGCGGACTTACAACGCTAGAAACCGGGTTTCCATACCCGTGGTTGGCAGAGCACAGATAGTCCATTGTGTAGCTTTGTACTTAATTCAAAATAAACATTATGAAGTAAACCTTAAAATCATAAATGAACTCAAAAATACAATTTATCTAAGTTCATGTCAAA
>NW_013769198.1:0-797 GCF_000517525.1 Limulus polyphemus
CGAAATTCAAAAACAAACAAAACAAATAGTATTGTTACACCTCCGTTCGTTAGTTAATTTTCCGTAAATTTCGTTCCGACGAAACTTTAGCGACACAACTCCTTTCTTAAATAAAACTGGTTTATTCTTTCTGAATACAACTTTGCAATACACTTAGCGCTATAAAAAACGCTTTAATTCACAACGAACGTCTCACATGCTCAACTGAACAATACTCTGTCCGCAGTTCAATTACACATTACCTCCCCTTCACTTCTTGGCAGTCTTATATATACAAGACTACCCCATATCTAGCAGTCTCCCGGCGCTTCATGAACGTTCTAAAAGCGCGTGGCGTGTTACTAGCGTCACGTGACCTCTGCTGTCGTAACACAGCCCCTTCCTTAGTATTGTTCGCCCCCGAACAATACCCACTTACATTAAACCAATAGATAAATAACTTAAATAAATGTACAGAATTTACAAACACAAAATTAAAATTCAACAAACTCTCTTAATTTATGGAACGTATCTTCTTCCGTACTGGCCTCGATCTCGTTGGCTTCTGCTTCATCAAGAAATGTCCTATCATCGATAACAGTCACATCAGTGGTAGTAACTCAAAACTGAGTAGAGTTTCTTCTTTGACAGTGGCTTTTTCAGGTGACACGTCTTCAGCAGCGTCGTTTGTTCTGTTGTTCACATCGTTCCAAGTGAATTGTCCCAGACCGTGATAACGCCAAGCCTGTTAGCATGCACCACTTTTGGCTTACCTCGCCGACCACATTTTATCCGGAAAGTCACGTCTGAGAGACGAT
>NW_013769199.1:0-797 GCF_000517525.1 Limulus polyphemus
TGTAGTATTATATATATATATATATATATATATATATATAAGCAAGTTCATATAGCCTTAAAATATACCACTAACCTGAAATCCTTGAAGAAGTTGCTGCTCGTTATCTGTTGTAGTCTTGATAATTTTGTTCTGGATGCAGTTTTCAACATATATAGCCTCTAGTGCTTTTCCAACGAGATTGTAGGTGTGACGTTCATTTATACGACAGCTTGCGATAACTGGATGCTTACATTCCAGCATATCCTCGTTTATCCAGGGCACAGTGATTCTAAATAGGCTTTGAAATAAAATCATTGTCCATCAGTTTCAAACGTGCTTTTAATAACAAAACAGGTTAACTCCAATATTCAAAAATTAATCATAGTAAATATGGTGCCAATCTAATAAAATATCGACGTTCCTAAGTCAAGTGTGAAAAACAAACCTCCAACATTATATAGTTTAAAACATGTGAGAATATTAGAAACTAAAAAATTAGAGATTATTTATTATTTAATTACATGTTTCTGGAACTCCGGCAGTCAGCAGTCATAGCAACAATCTTGGTTACTGCTAGTTGGGATTTGAGATGGCTAATTTTTTCCTCATACACATTGTTCATTTGCCTCATTAATGTTCTTCGAGAAATGACTGTTCTTGTTGGCTGTGTGATATGATTAAATTTCTATATGATGTGGACTCGACAACTCTAAATGACAAAATCTCTGAAACCAACTGTTGCATCTCCGTTCGTTTGTTAATTTCCGGTATAAATTCTTCCCAGGAACTTCATCGATATAAGTCCTTTCTTAAAT
>NW_013769200.1:0-798 GCF_000517525.1 Limulus polyphemus
AATAAATTAGAAAATATATTATGTAATAATACATATACTTGTTGTGTAGAACAGGACAATGTATTCCATTTAATAAAATAAATAATATTATAAATTTTTTTCTTTCTATTATTTATAATCAAATTATGCAACAAAAAATTATTATTCAATCGTGGACGTTCTAAGAAAGAGATATAATGATTAAACTTTACAAATTTTCGGAAATTTCTCAAAATACAGAAGATTAGTTTAGATTTTGAGTTTCTAAATGAATGTAGCCCCCCAGTAGCACAGCGGTATGTTTGCAGACTTACAACGCTAGAATCCGGGGTTCGATACCCGTGGTGGGCCGAGCACAGACAGCCAATTGTGTAGCTTTGTGCTTAATTACCAACAAATAAACAAATAAATAATAAAATAAACTAAATGAATGTAAACGATTGAAACTGACATGTGTAACAAACCCATCTCAAGGGATGACATAGATACTTGTACAAGTTGGCATAAATTGGAGTTGTTTAGAATATTTGGTGACGGATTATAATATACTGTATTTGGGATAATTGTGTAATCGAAAATCAATGTATATAATTTTTTCTGTCTCCGTCCTGTGTGGAAGTGTAGGGAGGTCTCTCCAGCCCCAGCAACCTGTTTCAGCTAAAACAACTAAGAAGCCAGCCAATTTGATAATTAAACAATCATTCTAAATAAAGAATTACTTTATTTGTTCACTTACGTTTGTTTCTTTCCTTTGCTGTTCAAGTCCGAAATAATTCTCTTTAATATGCCCCCCAGTAGCACAGCGGAATGGCTGCGGAC
>NW_013769201.1:0-798 GCF_000517525.1 Limulus polyphemus
GTTTCTGGTACTCCTTTGGTGATTTAACACCTTGATACTCACAAGGGTTTGCTGAGATACAGAATCTATGACAAAGTTGCACCTTTGGCCATCCAGCTTCCCTGTCACATAGATACTATGTGTGCTTCCCATTTTACACTTAGCTGTTGGGACTTTCACGATGGAGGTTGGTGAGTGTCCCTCAACACCACCCACTACTGGTCTCCTTGAGGATGACTTGTTGGTAATATTCCTCCTACACTGGCTCCTCAAATGTCTGTGCTTTCCACAGTTCCAACAACCTTTCTGGATACCAGCCTTTCCTGCTGTGGCATCTCCTCTGTGTTGAAGTTGCCAACAATGAGCTCTCTTGTGCCCAGATTTCTTACAGTGTCAGCAAAGTCCCTCAAACTTCTCTGAAAGCTGACCTTTTCTGGCCTTGAATCCAGATGACTGTACCAACCTCGGTACCTCTGTGCTGGACTTAACGTAGGATTCAAATTCAAGAGCTCTGGCCATTGCATCCTGCATGGTAGAGGGGTGTGCTTGCTTCACTTGTATCTTAAGTTGTGGACTGTCCAAGGCATCTACGAACTGATCTCTCAGCAACAACTTGAGGAGGTCGGGTGGTGCAGTTGGGTAGGCCTTGTGTGCTATGCTTTCCAAGTCCTTTGACAACTCTTGCAGGCTCTCCCCTTTAGCACGACTCTCGTCCTAAACCTAGCCCTGTAGACTTCAGACTGATTTTGGGTTCCGTACCTGAGTTCTAGAGCCGCTACCAGTGCTCTATAGTTGTGTCTGTCATCTGCTGACAATTGT
>NW_013769202.1:0-799 GCF_000517525.1 Limulus polyphemus
ATTACTTTAACTAGCTAGGTTACATACATTTCGATCCCTATTTGTATTTATAAAATTGAAAAACTTTTTATTTTACATGTTTGTTTCCTTTTTATTAGCTATAGTTTTGTTCCCCAGCAATATCAAGTGTGGGATGTGCATATACCCAATTCAATTTTATTACTCATCAGGATCTCTACCTACCTTTCTCCCCTAAAGTCTAATTATGTGCTCAAAGTAATGCATTGTCCATTTTATATATATTTTTGCATTTTTTTACCACTACCTTACCTCTTGTAGATGAAACTTCACCAAATTTGGTATTGATGTTCATTGAATCCATAGGGAGATACATACAAATTTTAACTTCCTAATCTATTGTAGTTTCAATCTCGTTGGATGATCTAATTATTGGTGTGAAAAATTAAAATATTTTGTTGACTATTAATAAAGGGTGAGATGTAGGGATGAGCCAGCATCAAATATAGTTCTTCAAGACTGCAAGTAAAGTAGTAAACTTCATATTCTTATTAAGTACTTGCTAGCTGTAGTACCTTATTAAATAACTTGCTAGCTGGAGTACCTTATTAAATAACTTGCTAGCTGGAGTACCCATCCCCTGGACGGAGATTATGTAAATTCATGATTAATGAAAGGTTATCTTAGGACATAGAAAGTTGCTTCCCTTATATGTAATTATAAAAAACGCCCATAAAAACTGCAAAACACAATGTGAAACTGCAAATTTGCATGTATCTCCACATGGATCTAACAAACCTTCATGCCACATTTGGTGAAGATCCATCAACAGGGTGCAAAG
>NW_013769203.1:0-799 GCF_000517525.1 Limulus polyphemus
CTGTGTTTGTGACTCTGTTCAACTGACCACATAATGTGCAAAATCATCGTCATCATATAATAAGTTAAAAATGTGCAAAATCATCGTCATCATATAATAAGTTAACAATGTGTAAGATAGTATAATCTTATAATAAATAATCTTATAATAAATTGCCCGCCAGTGGTATAGCGGCATGTCTGCAGACTAACAAAGCTAGAAACCGGGTTTCGATAATCGTGGTGGGCAGACCACAGATAGCCCTTGTGTAGCTTTGTGCATAGTTAAATACAAACAAACAAACTTATAGTAAGTTAACAATGTGCAAAATACTCGCCGTAACTTTAAAATTAATGTAATATTAATTAAACTAAATTGAAAGAAAAATGGTTAGTTTGCTCTAGAGTCTAGAGCAAAGCCACGTTAGACTAGCTGCTGTTTCTACCGCAGAGAATAGAACCCTAGATTTCAACGTTAGAATGTTTCAAACTCACCACTGACCCATCAAGAAATAAATAAAAATAGACTAAACCATTTTCGTTGTTTACTTCTATCGATTTCCTATCTCAGCAGATGTATCATCCCTAACGTATTTGCATTTATTACTTGCTTTACTGTCTCCTGTGGGTCAGTGGTAACTTTTGAATTTAAAAGGATAAAAGTCGGGGTTAGATTCCCCGTGTTTGACGGAGCGCAGATAGTACTTTCTGTTGTATTGTGCTAAAAACCAAACAAACAACACACACTTTGCTATATTTTAACTATGGAAAGATAATCCCTGAAGTATACTATATTTTTGTTATGGAAAAGATAATCCCTG
>NW_013769204.1:0-797 GCF_000517525.1 Limulus polyphemus
ATCGCTCTTGGAAGTTGGTTTTTTTTGTTGTTGTTTCTTGACTTGCCGGTCGAGTATGGCCCAGAGGTTTTCGATGGGGTTAATGTCAGGAGATTGGCTCGGCCAGGGCAACTTCTGGATACAATTTTCTTCCTGCCACTTTTGGGTGTTTCTAGTAGTGTGACATGGTGCTCCATCTTCCTGGAACAACGTTGTGTTCTTGTCCACGTAACCCGAGGAATAAAGTGGCAAGAGTCCTTCCTCCAATATTTCGACGTATTTTGCAAAATTTATGTTGCCAATGCACTCCACTAAGCTCGATCTCTCACCAACCCAAACAGCTCCCCAAATCATCATGCTGAAACCACCATGCTTCACAGTTGGTTGCAATCTGTTGAGCCAAAACTCTTGGTGAGGCATTCTCCAGACCAATATCCTTCCACTATCCGAAAATTGAGCGAATCTTGATTCGTCTGAGAACAATACGGTCTTCCAAAAGTCCACAGGCTTGGTCATCATATCACTTGCCCACTTCTTTCGTCTGACTATGTTGGCAGGTATTAATAAGGGCTTCCATCTAGCTGCTCTGCAACGATAACCCAATCTGTGGAGAATCCGTTGAACAGATTTCGGGCTCATCCCACCAGCTTTGGCCACTTCTGCAGTCGTTAATCTGGGATCCATTTCGATGCTCCTCTTGACAGCCCTTTCTGTCCTCTCCGATGGACCGGGCGACCCGGACGCTGCTCAGTTGTTTCCTTGCCGTGTTTCCTGAACTGCACGATAATTCTCTTGACTGTCGAAAGCGGAATTCCCAG
>NW_013769205.1:0-799 GCF_000517525.1 Limulus polyphemus
GAGTATAAAGATCAATCTTATATTACCCCTTAACTTTTACGGAAAACGGGGGAGATTATAAAGATCAATCTTATATTACCCCTTAACTTTGACGGAAAACGGGGGAGAGTATAAAGATCAATCTTATATTACCCCTTAACTTTTACGAAAACGGAGGAGAGTATAAAGATCAATCTTATATTATCCTTTAACATTTATTACGAAAGAAGGAAAGGCTACAAATACCTAACTTTTGAAATTGTTTTTAAAACTTGCTCTTGCCTTACCTTTTGATAATCAAGAAGTGTTACGTTTTAAATGTGTTTTATAGACAACACATATCAATAAGTTAGAGTATATTGAACTGTCGAGCGACATTTCACCTGAATTTCTGCAACGGACTGACAACATTTTTACTATATGACCATTAATTCACTTTTTATTTTTGTGGGAGTGGTGGAGGGAATGACAATTGGATATCACATCTTTTAAGCGCTTAATTCCCCTATTCAAATATAGCACTATTTCACTAAGCCTAATGACAGTTATATATAAGATTGTATGTAACCTCGCGTTAATCCGAAAAAGAAAAATATATATATATTTAAAGCCACTGAAGCGGTTGGCTATAGTACTAATTTCAAACTAGTAAAACCTAATATCAGTTTGCTTTCAATTTATATATTCCGGGTGCAATCATGCCCATTCCACAAGAAAATGACACAAAACCTAAGTTATCGCCTTGTTTCACATTTCTTCCAGAAGCATGTGACCGACGGCTTTGTCTACTCTCTTGTATTATTTATTGTTTAGAAAAATG
>NW_013769206.1:0-797 GCF_000517525.1 Limulus polyphemus
TTATTTATTATACCTGTTATTGTACGGCTATATAATGTGAAGAACTGAATAGTGGCCAATGACACTTTTTCTTCACTTCACCTATCCAGTGTATAGGTTTTTCTCATAGTGACTACAACGAACGTTCACACCAACAGTATGTTTGTTTCACTTAACCTATTTAGAGTTTAAGAATTTTACGTGTTTATCGCAATCTTATCATTAAATTATATAATACCCTATACCTTTCTAAAAAAACGTTAAATTTCTAGTTATGAACCTAAAAAAAATCTAACGTGGACAAATTACTATAATAAAATTATGCAAAAAGCCAGCAAAAAATTGCATACATTAGAAGAATCGCAGGAATCAACAAAGGTTGTCTGTACTAAACATATACAAAGGTTTAATCAGGTCACTTTTCGAATACGGTTGCCCAGTTACATGTATGTTTATAGCTTATACATAATGTTCTTCGAATGCTGGTTGCTTTGTTTTATTCTTTCCATGCTCTGACCTCTGAAATGAATATTTCATTTCAACAGATCTTCGTAATTTGCTATAAGTTACAAAAAAAGAGGTATATTTTAAATAGCTAATAAATAATGAATATAAAAGGTCCAAATAATTTGTTCTGTTGCAAAACTGTTTAGGTGATGTTATAAAATCATAATCTTGACCTTGTAATGTGGCGTACCATGTGTAAGTGTGTTTATCACAAAGAGTGAAGATAAATATTGATTAAGTTATCGCAAAAGGTGAAATGTATGCTTAAATCTTGAAATGTGTTAACGTTCAGTTATTAGTGGTTTTCTTCC
>NW_013769207.1:0-800 GCF_000517525.1 Limulus polyphemus
TTGTTCTTTTGCTGTTCTTGATTGCTGCCATCAAATCTGATAAGCTGTAGTTTAATTTGCCGCTTCTCGTTTCCATCTTCTTTTTTTCTTCTTCTTTTTTTAGCCCACTTTCTGACACCAATTTGTTACGTCTCTGTTCGTTAATTAATTTTCCATTAAAACTCTTACCAAAGAAACTTTTCCGATACGAGTCCTTTCTTAAATAAAACTGGTTTATTCTTTCTGAATATAACTTTTTGATACACTTAATTTCAACAGTCGCGCTATAATTCTCAACGAACGTCTCACGTGCTCGACTTCAACAATACTCAGTTCAATTACATACTCTCTGACTGCAGTTCAATTACTCAATGTCTCACCGTTGCTTCGTGGCCGGTCTTATATATACAAAACTACACTATATCTAGAAAGATCACGAGATTTAAGGAAAAGACGTGAAAGTTCGAGAATGACGTGGCGTGATACTAGTCACGTGACCTCGCTGACGCAACACCACTTTGAGACTAATAATGCTTGGAGACGGCTTGAATGGGTAATGAAGAAAAACTTTAATATAAGTTTAAAGTAACAGCAAATGTACCTGATGATGACAGAACCTTGTCGAAACGTTGTACATTTGGTGTTATGTTAAACTTATATTAAAGTTTTTCTTCATTACCCATTCAAGCCGTCTCCAGGCATTATTGACTTACAATATGTTATGATTAAAGCATATCACAATCCAAAACTTAACATTTTTAAGTTTCTTATTCATGATGTTAGAAAAACACGTAGGTTCAAGAAGTCTTGATAGAAATGAA
>NW_013769208.1:0-798 GCF_000517525.1 Limulus polyphemus
CCGAAGGTTCGAGAGAAGGAGTGGCGTGATACTAGTCACGTGACCTCGCTGACGCAACAATATGTTATGTATGAATACACTACCAGTGAGTTAAGTAAAACACAATTCAAATATGTTATGTAAACGTAAGCGTTTGAAAACATTCAAAATATGTTATGTAAATGTAAACGACCGCGATTTAAGTCAACATTCAAACATGTAAATGTCAGCCTTTTAAAATAGCATCCACAACATGTAAACGTAAGCGTTTTAAATATGTTATGTAAACTACAGCGTTTTAAAACAATATCCAAAATATGTTACGTAAGCGTCAGCGTTTTAAAATAATTCAAAATATGTTATGTAAAAATAAACGATTTAAAACAACATTCAAAACATGTAAATGTCAGCGTTTCAAAACAACATTCAATATATGTTATGTAAACGTCAGCGTCTTAAAACAACATTCAAAACATGTTACGTAAACGCCAGCGTTTTAAAATAATATTCAAATATGTTATGTAAACGTCAGTGTTTTAAAACAACATTCAAAACATGTTACGTAAACGCCAGCGTTTTAAAATAATATTCAAATATGTTATGTAAACGTCAGTGTTTTAAAATAATTAAAAATATGTTATGTAAACGTCAGCGTTTTAAAATATATTATGCGAACGTGAGCGTTTTAAAACAACATTCAAAACATGTAAAAGTCAGCGATTTGGAACAATATGGTAACAACAATAATTATCAAAAGTGATGAAGAACTTTTACATAAAGAAACAGAAAATATGTTTAAAATATTCTTATGTAATCCAT
>NW_013769209.1:0-799 GCF_000517525.1 Limulus polyphemus
AGCAGTGTAAGATAAGAGGGAAGGCAGCTAGTCATCACCACCCACCGCCAACTCTTTTACCAGTGAATAGTGGGATTGATCGTCCCATTATAACGCCCCCACGGCTGAAAGGGCGAGAATATTTGGTGTGACGGAGATTCAAACCCACGACCTGCAGATTGTGAGTCGAACGCCCTAACCTCCTGGTCATGCTGGGCCCTAGAAAAAGAAAAGTCTTCTTCCGGACTTAAGAATTTCACTGATGCTGTGAAGGTCTATGACATCTATCTCACTACAGCTGCATATTTAGGAAGGAGAACTGCTGATATCTGGTGCACACAGATTGGCTGATCGAGTTCTTCCCCTGAGGATTAATTTCAATTCGAGGGAAGCAAACTAACTGAAGGTCATTACTTTGGTGTTGCATCTGGCGAGTCTGAGACATTATGAGGCAATCTTTATAGGAATCCCAGGCCTTTGCTGGCCAGAGTAACACAACAGAATCTCTGGTCATGACCACCCAAGATTTGCCAAAAGAGATTACAGTTGCTGATGGTGGATGAAGTCAATGTCTCTGAGTATGTCTATCACACTATACTTATGACGTCTAAGGTGTCCCAGCCAGGTGTTGGCCAAGAGCCCATAATGGAAAGGCTTTTGGTGCAATCATATGCCCCTGTGAGTGAGGCAAACATGTTTCTCCCCAACTGAACTAAATTAGAGAAAGAATATGTAACATGAAATTAAAGTTTTGTTTAGAGATAAAATAAGTAACATGTTTTTTCAAAACGTATTTTAGTTTAAAAACACACACACTATG
>NW_013769210.1:0-1135 GCF_000517525.1 Limulus polyphemus
ATGTCACTATTACCAACAACGTTATTATCCTCCCAAGGTTTAGCCTGTTAACCATGTTTGTTATTTTCGAATGTCACTATTACCAACAACGTTATTATCTTCCCAAGGTTTAGCCTGTTAACCATGTTTGTTATTTTCGAATGTCACTATTACCAACGACGTTATTATCCTCCCAAGGTTTAGCCTGTTAACCATATTTGTTATTTTCGAATGTCACTGTTACCAACGACGTTATTATCCTCCCAACGTTTAGCCTGTTAACCATGTTTGTTATTTTCGAATGTCACTGTTATCAACAACGTTATTATCCTCCCAAGGTTTAGCCTGTTAACCATGTTTGTTATTTTCAAATGTCACTATTACCAACAACGTTATAATCCTCCCAACTTTTAGCTTGTTAACCATGTTTGTTATTTTCGAATGTCACTATTACCAATAATGTTAAATTATTGCAAAGGGTTCGTTTTAGCTACCTGGGATCCGTTACAGGAATTGAACCCCACATCCTAGTCCTATGAGCCCAGCTTTTAATATTACTTCTGAGCCACCGATGACACTTCAAAGAAAAGTACATTTTTATTGTCTCAATTTCTTTTATTAAATATGATTCAGTTTATTCTATTTTTATTTAAACATATCCTATCAATTTCTATAATTTTAACCAAATATTTTTACTTTCAACCGAACAATGCTATTCCTTTCTGTTAGGTTGATCAGCCTCTCTTATATTTCTTATTATCAAAAATAAAGTGTTTATTCTTGTTCATCTTCACAATATGATTTGTCTCTCACTTGTTCAGTCAGTGAGAGATCACCATGCCGGCTCTCTCTCTCTAGATGCTAGATTCGTGAACCTTTCGTTAATAGGACTGATGTTAATAATGACCGTTTCTTTGACTGGCTGTTCAGTAGCCAACAGAGTTTATGGACAACACCTGCTGGTGACTTCCAAAGTACAACATATGGCAGACTGTGTTTCAGTTGACCAATTCCTTGAAGGTTGCTGTGCTAAGGACATAATTCCTTGAAGGTTGCTGTGTTAAGGACGTTAAAAAACTGTAATGTCGCATCAATCTCCAGTCAGAAAAACCTCTTATCTCAGATACAAACAGGAAATCATGGATTACATGGTTTT
>NW_013769211.1:0-798 GCF_000517525.1 Limulus polyphemus
GGTTTGGCTGGAAAAACTGTAAAATGTTGAGGGCTACGACTTGGTTTTTTTGGCGGAAAGTGGAAAAAGGATAGAAAAACCATGTATGAGAATATGTTCAGCTGTGAATGTGGAAGCTGTTACAATCTTGACGTAGCTGGTTGGTTGACTGGTGCTTGTGGCGTTTATGTAAAGAACTGCGTGAATGGAGTAGCCGGGTGTAGTTTGTAGAACAGTGTATTCCTTCAGAAGAAATCGACTGGTCTACGCTAAGGAAGAGAAAGATAATTTGTTTATTAGACCTAGGACATTTACAACAACTGGGGGGTTTGAGTTCCACGAGGAACAGATATATGTGGAATCTTTGGGAGTAAGGGGTTGATAAAAATTTTACCCCTTCGTAGAAATTTTGTTTTGGTTAGGTTGATGGCAGTGTTGGGCTTGTATTTCCGTAGGAAGACATTGATCCGGTTGAGGAAGAAGACTTTAGTGATCCTGACAATGACTAACCGCTTGTTGACGGAGCATGGGAAAATACGTCTTCAGGGCTCTTGTTATTGTAACAAATGGCCTATTTAAATAGTGTTCCGGCCACTACTCTGTTCATTCACTACCTTTTCAGTTTCAAACCCTAGGCGTCGGTATAATATCCCATACAACCAAATAACTAGTAACTTAGTGTTAAATTAATTCAAGACGTATACAGATCACTCACGTGACATTCTGGATACACATGTGTCTAACATGTTATTTTCTCTACAACAGGGCACTTGAGCACTGGTCGGGTAAAATATTTGGTGCTCGATTAGTGAAATTAGG
>NW_013769212.1:0-799 GCF_000517525.1 Limulus polyphemus
CCAGGTGTATACCTTACAGTTGTTTTATGAATATTAGCAGGTTGACAATATATAGAGTAATATATAATAGAGTAATATATATACAAACAATTTCGGTGTCTCATTACGTCATTATAATCCACAGAACGTCTTGTCATTTTCTGTCAGATGGCCGTGCCTCTTGACAATAGCTCTGCAGAGTAAAGTCTATTACAAAAAGTTTCCTTTGAAAGACTGTAATGTGAAAAAATATACACTACTTCCTGCATGCTTTCCATTAACCATCTAGTGTGGGAGGACGATGATTTCCTAGCGCCTGTTTCAACAGTCTTATCGCACATAGAGCGTTATCTCTGGTGTCTTGACAGGTATGTCTTCATATGAAATACCATGAATATCAAGTTCATTTTCCAGCTACACAAACATTGCGATGGTTGAACGCATATGTTGTGGAAGAAATATGTGGACACGTGACTTGTGCCACTTTTACAGAACGAGATCTTTCTTGAATATATGGCATACTGTTGCCTGGGGCACGTGGACGGGATTAGCCACTGACCTTTATGTTCGTAGATTTTCACTTGTTGGGGTACGATTTGTTGTAGGTCTCTTTCTGGATAGTCCTGATGACCCAAGTTGATCCATATCCTTTTGTTTTACAATGTCATTAAGTACAAGCAATACCCCCATCTTTGATTTTTATATATACTGTAACGAACTTGTTTTAATTTATTTTAATATCGACGTTGTTTAGATTGAGTTTATATTTAAAAAGCATGCATAGCTTGTAGTGTTAGATATGTATTGCGCAACTCCCGTC
>NW_013769213.1:0-798 GCF_000517525.1 Limulus polyphemus
GTTAAAATTATCCGAAGGAAACCATCCTCTCACTTGTATATATTTCCGATGTGGGATGGATCGCTTATATGTTAAAATTATCCGAAAGAAACCATCCTCTCATTTGGATATTTTTCTCTAGCACACCCTCCTTCTTCTCGATAGAAATTAATCTAATTCCAACTAAATGCAATAATATTTTTTGAACCGCAACTTTTAAAATATTGTTTCGTATACACTTTAGTTTTGGTTTCATTATGTAAAGTTAAAAGTATGCGAACCTTCTGGGTGTTTCGTTTTGACTGTTTTCCTTAATGTTGAACCTTTGTATACTTTAGTTTTGGTTTCATTATGTAAAGTTAAAAGTATGCGAACCTTCTGGGTGTTTCGTTTTGACTGTTTTCCTTAATGTTGAACCTTTGTAATCCATTGCAAGTAATTTAGATAGAATAGAAGTGATAATTTAAAACCGATCTGAAAAAAATATTATTAGGAAAAAATATGTATCAGTAGATCAAGTCCGCTTAATCCACATTTACCGGTGGCAAGTGATGCATATGTAGTTATGTAGTAGGTTTTTTATAGTAGTGTTACTGTCTTTTTTGGACTAAGACCTCTACATAATATATACGTAGTGCCTTTTGGACTAAGACCTCTACATAATATATACGTAGTGTCCTTTTTGGACTAAGACCTCTACATATATACGTAGTGCCTTTTGGACTAAGACCTCTACATAATATATACGTAGTGCCTTTTGGACTAAGACCTCTACATAATATATACGTAGTGCCTTTTTGGACTAAGACCTCTACATAT
>NW_013769214.1:0-1052 GCF_000517525.1 Limulus polyphemus
TTCCGGCTTACATCGCTTGATTTCAGCCGCAAGTTGTGGTTCCCTGTACTGTGCTGGGATACCTTGGATTATAATTGCGTTTTGTGGTGTGTTTTTGTGTGCTGCATTTGTATGATTGTTTGTGTTTTGTGCTGTTTGTTTTCTTGTTTTCTTCGATTGTACTAGTATGAAATTGTTTGGATCTTCTGGTGTTTCTTGTGTTTGTTTGAGATTATTGTTGCGTCAGCGAGGTCACGTGACTAGTGTCACGTCACGTTTCTAGAAATATCCTGTTCCTTCGTGAATGCCTTAGCATTTACTAGATTGGGAATAGCCTGGTATATATAAGATGGTCACAACGTGACGAAAAACAGTGTAATGAGTAATTGAATGTATGCAGACAAAATATTGTTGGCTTCGTGAGAAGTGAATTATAATGTTGTTATAGAGCGACTGTTGAAATTAAGTGTATCGTAAAGTTGTATAATCGGAAAGAATAAACAAGTTTTATTTAAGAAAGGACTTGTGTCGCTAAAGTTTCGTCGGAACGAAGTTACGGAAAATTAACTAATGAACGGAGACGTAACAAATTGGTGTCAGAGAGTGGGATAAAAAAAAATGGAAACGAGAAGCGGCAAATCAAACTACAGCCTAGCAGACTCAATGGCAGCAATACAAGAACAGCAAAAGAAATAAGGAGAACGAGAAAAGAAACAAGAAGAACGAGAAGAGAAATTATAACAGTTGTTAGAGGAAAAAGAAAAGAAACAAGAAGAACGAGAGAATAAACAAGAAAAGAAACAAGAAGAGAGATTACAACAGTTGCAAGAAAACCTGCAACAGTGGCAGCTCGAACAGCAAAATAAACAAGAAGAGAGATTACAACAGCTATTGGAGGAGAAAGAAAATAAACAAGAAGAGAGATTACAACGGTTATTGGAGGAGAAAGAAAATAAACAAGAAGAGAAATTACAGCAGTTGTTGGAGAAGAAAGAAAATAAACAAGAAGAGAGACTACAGCAGTGGCAACTAGAACAAGAAAGGAAACAGGAAGAAAGCATCCAACAGTTGTA
>NW_013769215.1:0-918 GCF_000517525.1 Limulus polyphemus
TGTGTGTAGAAAAAACAGTCTTTTCTCTTCATTTCATGATGTGCTCCCTTTAAATTCATGATTAGGCCTCGAATTTAAAATAAAACAAATAATCACCTTGTCAGTTAAAATACTTTAATCTACTATAACTATAAAACAAAAAATAAAGTTATAATAACAATAAACAAATCTCACAAAACTCTAAAGAAAAATTAAGTAAAAACATATTACCAGGATTTCACTTCTGTTATGTTATACACACAATGTCATAGTAAAGATAAAGTAACATCACAAGTCTAAAGTTAAAAAGTTAGGCAAAATCTACTAAGCCTCATTTTAATTACCAAAGCATACAATAATAATTTAATTTGTACTCAAGTGTAGGGTTGGATAGAACTACAGGTCATTAGCTGATCTGTTAACAGGAGGAAAAAGCTGTCTGTTCCTGGATGTCAGAATGAGGGGAATGTTTAATTTATGTGGGAGTGCCCATCAGGAACAAATACATTATTTGACTGATGCAAAGAAGTCACATAATAAATAGAACTTGGGTGTCTCATAATGAGGGTCATGAATTGTGTCCCCCACTGTTATTCGCCTATGCATCTAGCTGATAAATATAGATATTAAAATATGGAATACAGGACTTGTGGAAGGAAAAGGCACTATTGCAATTGCCTGTAAGAATGATAAGGCTCCAAAGTCTCAGAATACAGTTGATACAGAGAACAAGGTACTTTAGGAATCAAAAGTTAATACATATTATGATGTGAATGTCACAAGCAAGAATACGTGGATATAATATGCTCAATGCTCAGCCTGATGAACTGTGGGGACTACTATTCTTTGACTCAGATATGAGCTTTATAAAAATGGTGTGTTACGTCTCCGTTCGTTAGTTGATTTTCCGTAACTTCGTTCCCACGAAACTTTAGCGAC
>NW_013769216.1:0-795 GCF_000517525.1 Limulus polyphemus
AAAATCCCCTGAATATCCAAAGAAAAGAGGATTTGAGTTAGCAAGAAAAATTCATCAAATAAATTTGTAAGAATGGAAGACCAAGATCCATCTCTCTTCCATTATACAAAGATCCACGTGTTTCTTGCGTTATACCAAGATCCATCTCTCTTCCCCTCTATACAAAGATCCATGTGTTTCTTGCCTTATACCAAGATCCACGTGTCTCTTGCCTCATACCAAGATCTATCTCTATCTTCCCTTATACCAAGATCCACGTGTCTCTTGCCTTATAACAAGATCCATCTCTCTCTTCCCTTACACCAAGATCCACCTGTCTCTTGCCTTATACCAAGATCCATCTCTATCTTCCCTTATACCAAGATCCATGTGTCTCTTGCCTCATACCAAGATCCATCTCTATCTTCATTTATACCAAGCTCCATGTGTCTCTTGCCTTATACCAAGATCCATCTCTCTTTTCCCTTATACCAATATCCATCTCTATCTTACCTTATACCAAGATCCATATCTCTCTTCCCTTATACCAAGATCAATCTCTCTCTCTTGCCTTATACCAAGAACCATCTATATCTTCCCTTATACCATGATCCATCTCTATCTTCCTTTATACCAATATCCATCTTTCTCTTCCCTTATACCAATATCCATCTCTCTCTTCCCTTATACCAAGATCCATATCTATCTTCCCTTATACCAATATCCATCTCTCTCTCTTGTCTTATACCAAGATCCATCTCTATCTTCCCTTATACCAAGTCCATCTCTATCTTCCCTTATACCAAGATCCATGTC
>NW_013769217.1:0-798 GCF_000517525.1 Limulus polyphemus
GTCAGTTTATTTTCAGTAAACAACTGTCTCAGTCTATTTTCAGTAAACAAATCTAATAGTCTATTTTCAGTAAACAACTGTATTAGTCTATTTTCAGTAAACAACTGTCTTAGTGTTTATTTTCACTTAAAAACTGTCTCAGTCTATTTTCAGTAAAAATCTGTGTCATTCTATTTTCAATAAACAACTGTGTTAAACTGTTTTCACAAAACAACTGTGTTAGTCTCTTTTCACTAAACAACTGCGTTAGTCTCTTGTCAGTAAAGAAACGTGTCAGTCTATTTTCTCTAAACAACTGTTTCAGTCTATTTTCAGTAAACAACTGAGTCAGTCTATTTTCAGTAAACAACTAGGTTAGTCTATTTTCAGTAAACAACTGTTTTAGTCTATTTTCAGTAAAGAAATGTGTCAGTCTATTTTCAGTAAATAACTATCTCATTCTTTTTTCAGTAAACAACTGTGTACTTCTATTTTCAGTAAACAACTGAGTCAGTCTATTTTCAGTAAACAACTAGGTTAGTCTATTTTCAGTAAACAACTGTGTTAGTATATTTTCAGTAAACAAATGTGTCAGTTTATTTTTAGTAAACAATTGTGTTAGTTTCTTGTAAGTAAACAACAGTGTCAGTCTATTTTCACTAAACAACTGTGTCAGTCTATTTTCATTAAACAACTGTGTCAGTCTATTTTCATTAAAAAACTGTGTTAGTCTATTGTCAGTAAACAACTGTCTCAGTATAATTTCATTAAATATCTGCCTCATTCTATTTTCAGTAAACAACTGTCTCAGTATATTTT
>NW_013769218.1:0-799 GCF_000517525.1 Limulus polyphemus
CCAGCATCTTGATACTCATTAGGATTTGCTGAGACACAGAATCTATGACAAAGTTGCACATTTGACCATTAAGCTTTCCTGTGACATAGACATTATGTGTGCTTGGCATTTTACACCTAGCTGTTGGGACTTTCACGATGGGGGGTTGGTGGGTGTCCCTCAACACCAACCACTACTAGTCTCCTTGAGGCTGACTTGTTAGTAATATTCTTCTTACACTGGCTCCTCATATGTCCTTGCTCTTCACAGTTCCAATAACCTTTCTGGGTAGCAGCCTTTTCCTGCCATGGCATCTTCCCTGTGTTTCCAGCATTGAGCTTTCTTATGCCAATGTTTATTACAGTGCCAGGAAAGTCCCTCCAACCTCTCTGAAAGCTGCCCTTGAATCCTGATGACTGTACCAACCTTGTACCTCTGTGCTGGACTTAATATAGGATTCAAATCCAAGAGATCTGGCCATTGCATCCTGCATAGTAGAGGGCTGTGCTTGCTTTACTTGCATCTTCAGTTGTGGACTGTCCAAGGCATCTACAAACTGATCCCTCAGCAACAACTTGAGGATATCAGATGGCACAGTTGGGTAGGTCTTGTGTGCCATGCTTTCCAAGTCTTGTGCCAGCACTTGCACGATCTCTGGTCCTAAACCTAGCCCTGTAGACTTCGGACTGATTTTGAGTTCCATACCTGAGTTCTAGAGCAGTGCTCTATAGTTGTGCCTTTCATCTGCTGACAACTGTCCAAGTATTTCCAGTGGTTGTTCCTTCAAGCTCGTTGCCAGGTACACTGCCTTCTGCTCCTC
>NW_013769219.1:0-798 GCF_000517525.1 Limulus polyphemus
TTATTGATAATGTGACAGCTGTTATTCGACCAAGTATGTTTCTTCAATTACTCCTTTATTGATAATGTGACACCTGTTATTCGACCAAGTATGTTTTTTAATTACTCCTTTTATTGATAATGTGACAGCTGTTATTCGACCAAGTATGTTCTTCAATTACTCCTTTATTGATTATATAACAGTTGCTATTCGACCAAGTATGTTCTTCAATTACTCCTTTATTGATTATATAACAGCTGCTATTCCACCAAGTATGTGCTTCAATCACTGCTTTTATTGACTATATAACAGTTGCTATTCAACCAAATATGTTCTTCAATTACTGCTTGTATTGATTATATAACAGTTGCTATTCGATCAAGTACGTTTATCCAATCACTGATTGTATTGATTATATTACAGTTGCTATTTGACCAAGTATGTTTCTTCAATTACTCCTTTTATTGATTATATAACAGCTGTTATTCGATCAAGTATGTTTCTTCAATTACTCCTTTATTGATAATGTGACAGCTGTTATTCGACCAAGTATGTTTCTTCAATTACTCTTTTATTGATAATGTGACACCTGTTATTCGACCAAGTATGATTCTTCAATTAATCCTTTATTGATTATATAACAGCTGTTATTCGATCAAGTATGTTTTCAATTACTCCTTTTATTGATAATATAACAGTTGCTATTCGACCAAGTATGTTTTTCAATTACTCCTTTATTGATTATAATACAGCTGTTATTCGACCAAGTATGTTCTTCAATTACTCCTTTATTGATAATATAACAGTTGCTATTCGACC
>NW_013769220.1:0-798 GCF_000517525.1 Limulus polyphemus
GCTTTGTGCATAACTACAAAACAAACAGTTCCTGGGGCCTGTCCTAGAGAGGTATAGGAATCCATCTTGTCTTCCATCGATGATGATGTTCTTCATAAAAAATATGAGAATTTGGCAAATCTTGCCTGTAAAAATATATTGCCCGGCATGGCCACGTGGTTAGGGCGCTCGTCCCACCAAACATGCTCGCCCTTTCAGAAGTGGGAGCGTTATAATGTGACGGTCAATCCCAGTACTCGTTGGTAAAAGAGTAGCCCAAGAGTTGGGGGTGGGTGGTGATGACTAGCTGCCTTCCCTCTAGCCTTACACTGCTATTTGGCTGCCATAATTGTATGATCATAATTGTGTGAAGTGTAAAACGAAGTTCGTTAATGACCTTTGACCTATAAATATCATTTGGTCACCTGATGCCTCATTTATTTGTGCCATAAATCATGTGAGTACTACCAACGATGAAATGTTTTCCTACATATTAATAGTCCTTGAATAAATATGGAAGCAAGTCACATACAGCTAGGCTAGTCAGTAAATTTGTCTTTCAATTGATACTGTTACGTCTCTGGTCGTTTGTTAATTTCCGGTATAAATTCTTCCCAAGGAACTTCAGCGATACAAGTCCTTTCTTAAGTAAAACTAGTTTATTCTTTCAATTACACAGAATTTCCACGGTCATTTTAACTTGAACACAGGCTATAATTCACAACGATTCACTCACTTTACTTTCGGTGCCTACTGCTCGCTTGACTCAGTTATCTATCTCTGTATCTATCTATCTGCAATTATATCTCACCTTTATTT
>NW_013769221.1:0-1330 GCF_000517525.1 Limulus polyphemus
GGGAATGTAACGTGTCTGTGTAGATAGATAGTGAGTAATTGAACTGCAGTCAGAGAGAGACGTATTGTTGTAGTTAACGTTCGTTCGTTATTATAGTTTGTTATAACGCGACTGTTTAGAATAAGTGTATCGGTAAAGTTGTATTCGGAAAGAATAAACCAGTTTTATTAAGTAAAGAACTTGTGTCGCTTAAGTTTCGTCGGAACGAAGTTACGGAAAATCAATTAACAAACGGAGACGTAACAATATATATTGCATAAAATATAATATTGTTGCGACATCGAGGTCACGTGACTGGTGTGACGCCACGTTTCTAGAACTATCCCGTACCTTGGCGAATGCTCTAGTATTTACTAGATATAGGGTAGACTGGTATATTAAAGAGGGTGACAACGTGACGGGAGAATAACAATAATGTGTGTGTAGGTTATGAGTAATTGAACTGCAGTCAGAGAGAGACGTATTGTTGAAGCTAACGTTCGTTCGTTATAGTGTTTGTTTTAGCGCGAATATTGAAATTAAGTGTATCGTTATATTCGGAAAGAATAAACCAGTTTTATTAAGTAAGGACTTGTGTCGCTAAAGTTTTATCGGAACGAAGTTACGGAAAGTTAATTAACAAACGGAGACGTAACAATATCACCAAAATCATGATTTGTCATAAAAATATTTTTCTTTTTCCGAAAGTGGATTTCAAATGTTTGTCTGATAAGGAAACGGTTGCCATGATACTGACTGAACATTACTCTTCCTAATGTAAGTTGTACTAGCCTTCACGTGTCTTAAAACTATAATATTAAAATATCACGTGTCTTAAAACTATAATACTGTTACGTCTCTGTTTGTTAATTGATTTTCCGTAACTTCGTTCCGACGAAACTTTAGAGACACGAGTCTTTACTTAATAAAACTGGTTTATTCTTTCCGAATACAACGGTTGCCATGATACTGACTGAACGTTACTCTTCCTAATGTAAGTTGTACTAGCCTTCACGTGTCTTAAAACTATAATACTGTTACGTCTCCGTTTGTTAATTGATTTTTCCGTAACTTCGTTCCAACGAAACTTTAACGACACAAGTCTTTACTTAATAAAACTGGTTTATTCTTTCCGAATATAACTCTGCGATACACTTAATCTCAATACTCGTGCTAAAACAACACTGTAACGAACTAACGTTAACTTCAACAATACCGTGTGACTGCAGTTCAATTACTCACTATCTACCCAGACACGTTACATTCCCCTCTTATATATATCCGCCTACCCTATATCTAGTAAGAACTAGAACATTCGCCAAAGTACAGGATAATTCAAGAAAGGAGAGGA
>NW_013769222.1:0-1635 GCF_000517525.1 Limulus polyphemus
ATTAAGTAGGTCCTGTAACTAGTATCGTTCTGTGACCCATTGTTAACTTTAGTCATCAGCCAATGTGTTAATTAACTCATCTATTTACAACATATCTACATGTGTTTCCATAAATAAAACTGGAAAAAATAGGAACCAATTGCTAGTATCGTTATACGTCTCACTGTTGACTTTAATCTGCAGTCAATGTGTTAATTAACTCATCTACTTATAACATATCTACATGTGTTTTCTTAAGTCCGAGTGGATTAAATAGGACCCAATTGCTAGTATCGTTCTACGACTCACTGTAGACTTTAGTCTGCAGTCAAAGTGTTAATTAACACATCTATTTACAATATATCTATATGCGTTTTTTAAGTCCGAATGGATTAAAAAGGCCTCAATAACTAGTAACGTTCTATGACCCACGGTTGACTATAGTCTGCAGCCAAAATGTTAATTAACTCATATATTTACAACATATCTACATGTGTTTCCTTAAGTCCGAGTGTATCAAATAGGACCCATTAGCTGCTATCGTTCTATGACCCACTGTTGACTTTTTATTATTCAGTCAATGTGTTTATTAACTCATCTATTTACAACATATTTACATGTGTTTTTTAAGTCCCATTGGATTAAATAGGACCTAATAACTAGTATCGTTCTATGACCCACTGTTGACTTTAATTCTCAGCCAGTATGTTAATTAACTCATCTACTTACAACATATCTACTTGTGTATCCTTAAGTCCGAGTGGATTAAATAGGAAACAATTATCATTCTATGACCCACTGTTGAACTGTATTCTGCATCCAATGTGTTAAGTAACTAATCTATTTACAACATATCTTCATGTGTTTTCTTATGTCCGAGTGGATTAAATAGGAAACAATAATTAGTATCGTTCTATGACCCACTGTTGACTTTATTCTTGGCCAATGTGTTAGTTAACTCATATATTTACAACATATCTACATGTGTTTTTTTTAAGTCCGAGTGGATTAAATATGACCCAATAGCTGGTATCGTTCTATGACCCAATGATGACTTTAGTCTGCAGGCAATGTGTTAATTAACTCATATATTTACAAAACATCTACATGGGTTTCGTTAAGTCCGAGTGGATTAAATAGGAAACAAAAACTAGTATCGTTCTATGACCCACTGTTGACTTTAGTCTGTAGCCAGTGTGTTACTTAACTCATCTATTTACAACATATCTACATGTGTTTTTTAAGTCCGAGTGGATTAAATAGGTCCCAATAGCTAGTATCGTTCTATGACCCAATGATGACTTTAGTCTGCAGGCAATGTGTTAATTGACTCATATATTTACAACATATCTACATGTGTTTCCTTACGTCAGAGTGGATTAAATAGGACCCAATAGCTAGTATCGTTCTATGAGCCACTGTTGACTTTAGTCTACAACCAAAATATTTATTAACTTATATATTTACAACATATCTACATGTGTTTCCGTAAGTCCGAGTGGATTAAATAGGACCCAATAGCTACTATCGTTCTATGACCCACTGATGACTTTATTCTGCAGCCAATGTGTTAATTAACTCAAATATTTACAAAATATCTACATGTGTTTTTTAAGTCCGAGTGCATTAAATAGGTCCTAATAACTAGTATCGTTC
>NW_013769223.1:0-797 GCF_000517525.1 Limulus polyphemus
AACTTATGTTGCGTCAACTCCATGATATTGTAACAGGAGGATATCTCAGAGTTAAGAAAACATTGAGTCACATTGAGTCATTGAGGTTTTACTGGATAAATATGAGACAAGATGTGGAAGAATGGTGCAGTACATCTTGTGCTAAAAGGGGACCTAAGCATAAGGGATGTGCTCCAATGAAGTTGTATCAAGTTGGTGCACCAATGGAAAGAATAGCCATCAAGATGACTAGGATGTCTTACTCCCTCCACTGTAATGGCCTATAGGACAGCAGAGCATGAAACCACTGGATACACTCCAGCAAAGTTGATGTTTGGTTGGGAACTTCGGTTGCCAGTGGATCTGTTAACAGGACGCCGACCTTAGGAAGAGTTGCCTGAGAATGTGTCAGAGTTTGTGAAAGTGTTATAGAAAAAGGATGGATGATATTCACTAACAAGTGCATTCAAACTTAAACGTTTGCTGATTCGATGAAGTTAACTTATGATAAGAGATCTACTGAAGTCAGCTTTGTACCAGGAGAAAAGGTATGGTTGTATAATCCCAGGAAGACAAAAGAGAAGTCTCCTAACTTATCTTCTCCATGGGAAGGCCCATATGACATAGTGGATCGTATCTCAGACGTGTCTTTCCTGATAAAATGTGGTTGGCGAGATAAGCCAAAAGTGGTGCATGCCAACAGGCTTTGGCATTATCACAGTCCAGGACATTTCAGTTGGGACGAAGTGGAAAATGGAACAAATGACGCTGATGAAGATGTGCCACCTGAAGAAGCCACCGTCAAAGAAGAAACTACT
>NW_013769224.1:0-799 GCF_000517525.1 Limulus polyphemus
TTATAAGAATAAGTAGTTTATTTCCTTTGGTACTGGCTATCGTTTAAGTGCTTTTAATGTGCACTTATAACATGATTTTTACGTCGGAAAGACGTTGTTTATTCACATGTAAAAGTAATTTGCGTTATTTCTGAAAGAGAGAGGCAGCTTTCTTTTTTTTAATATTCTGTTTTGATATATTACATTTGTCGGGAATACTTCCTTTGTTTCCAACTCTGTTATTATGAGTGAGGAAGACTTATTCATTTTTTTCACGACATTAGTATTTTTTTCAGAAATTGTTGTATACCGTAGTAAAAAAAGTTTAAACAACAACGCTACTCGTGTTCTATGTACAAATGTGGTGTTTGAATGACTATAACACAAGTTAAAACAACAACACAACTCGTGTTCTATGTACAAATGTGGTGTTTCAATGCCTATAGCACAAGTTAAAAACAACAACACTACTTATGTTCTATGTACAAATCTGGTGTTTGAATGACTATAGCACAAGTTAAAAACAACACAACTCGTGTTCTGTGTACAAATCTGGTGTTTGAATGACTATAGCACAAATTAAAAACAACAACACAACTCGTGTTCTGTGTACAAATCTGGTGTTTGAATGACTATAGCACAAATTAAAAACAAAAACACAACTCGTGTTCTGTGTATAAATCTGGTGTTTGAATGACTATAGCACAAATTAAAAACAAAAACACAACTCGTGTTCTGTGTATAAATCTGGTGTTTAAATGACTATAGCACAGATTAAAAACAACAACACAACTCGTGTTCTGTGTACAAAGCTGGTGTT
>NW_013769225.1:0-1976 GCF_000517525.1 Limulus polyphemus
CGTTTAACTGACAATCTAACCTCTACACACAATATATATTTAGACCAATTCGTTTAACTGACAATCAAACCTCTACAGACAATATACATTTAGACCATATTCCTTTAACTGACAATCAAACCTCTACAGACAATATACATTTAGACCATATTCCTTCAATTGACAATCAAACCTCTACAGACAATATACATTTAGACCATATTCCTTTAACTGACAATCAAACCTCTACAGACAATATACATTTAGACCATATTCCTTCAATTGACAATCAAACCTCTACAGACAATATACATTTAGACCATATTCCTTCAATTGACAATCAAACCTCTACAGACAATATTCATTTAGACCATATTCCCTTAACTGACAATCAAACCTCTACAGACAATATAAATTTAGAACATATTCCTTCAACTGACAATCTAACCTCTACACACAATATACATTTAGAACATATTCCTTTAACTGACAATCAAACCTCTACAGACAATATACATTTACACCATATTACTTTAACTGACAATCTAACCTCTACAGACAATATACATTTAGAACATATTCCTTTAATTGACAATCAAACCTCTACAGACAATATACATTTAGAACATATTCCTTTAATTGACAATCAAACCTCTACAGACAATATACATTTAGACCATATTCCTTTAATTGACAATCAAACCTCTACAGACAATATACATTTAGACCATATTCCTTTAATTGACAACCAAACCTCTACAAACAATATTCATTTAGAACATATTCCTTTAACTGACAATCAAACCTCTACAGACAATATACATTTAGACCATATTCCTTTAATTGACAATCAAACCTTTACAGACAATATACATTTAGACCATATTCCTTCAACTGACAATCAAACCTCTACAGACACGTTATAACGCCCCCCACGGCTGAAAGGGCGAGCATGTTTGGTGTAACGGGGATTCGAACCCGCGACCCTTAGATTGCGAGTCAAGTGCCCTAACAGCATGTTTTATAATTCAATCTTCATTATAGAAAAGTGAAGATAGAAGGACTACTAAATATGACATAAAACCATATATTTTTCTTTCAACAAAGGCAAGGTTAAAGCTGAAACGGAAAACAAATGAGTTGTACAGAAAAAGCAATTTAAGTGATAAACATTTGCAAGTGACGATAGTTGTGAATGTTGTCACCAGATGCCGATGTAGTAGCAAGTTATTGTTTAATTCCTGTATGTACCTTGAGCAGTGTTTTATCGAACCAGATATTTTCATAATGTCGAAGGACACGAGATTAATCTCAATTGGCGTTCATGTGCTAACTTTGAAAAAACATAAAACATCAAGTTGTGATTGACTCAATTGATTGCCCTCGTGCATGTTTATTTTCCACTCTACTGGTTACCAGTGGTACCATCTACCGATCGGTTGTAAATCGTTATATTTAAGCTGGTGGTACCCAGTTGGAGAAACACTCTTGTTGGAAGCTGTTACGGAAGTAATCAAGACAATCTTAAAAAAGGTTTTCCTACTGCTTCTACCTTGTTCGATTTACACAAAGTGAGAATTTCATTCCAAAATAGTTTAACTTCAGTGAAGCATGCAACACAAGCTCAATGATACTTTTTTTTTGTAGCACAACTTTTTAAATGCTTTTATTATTGAATCATGTGCAATTCTGAAACTAAACGATTAAGAGACATATCGTGTTTTCTTAAACCATAACTGTTGGGCTTTTATGAACAGTAAATTACTCCTGTTGTAGCAGATAGCGTTTTCTTAAACCGGAAGTGTCAGACTTTTATGAACATTAAATTATTGGTGTTGTAGCATTGTCGGACTTTTATGAACATTAAATTATTGGTGTTGTAGCATTGTCGGACTTTTATGAACATTAATTATTGGTGTTGTAGCATTATCGGACTTTTATAAATATTAAATTATTGGTGTTGTATCATATATCGTTTTTTTAACCGGAAATGTCGG
>NW_013769226.1:0-795 GCF_000517525.1 Limulus polyphemus
CTTCCATCCAGCCACTCTTCTATACAATTTGCTAACCTATCTCCCACACCTATAGAGATATTTGTTTAAAAGCCTTTATGTGGCACCTTGTCAAATGCTTTCTGAAAATCCAGATACACCAGATCTATACTCTTACCCTTATCTACATAAGGAGTAACCTTTTCAAGAATGTCAAAAGATTTGTAAGGGAAGATTTTCCCTTAATGAAACCATGTTGACTATCCAATAAAATTCTGAGCTTTGTTAAACGACCAGTTGCTAGGAATTTTTCAACCCAAGCTATTCTTCGTTGGTGGGTCTTTTTCATAAATGCATCAATAATTTCGTTGCACTGACACGATTGATTTGAATTCAGCAAACTACGCCAAACACTGCATCTTTTTCTGGGGTGTTGCCATTTCTTTTTTTCACTTTTCCTTTTTTCTAGCAATGCTCCTACAACAGATCTGCAACAGAAAGGAGGAAGAAAAACTTTATGAGTTGATCGTCAAGTTAAATAAAACCGGAGTGTTCTATCGATAGTATTTTTGAAGTTTTTAATTTTTAGAATGAGTCAGATAATTTATTAACACGTTGTACTTGAATAAAAATATTAGACACTGAAAGGTGATAAGTGAGTGTAGTAGTACATAATAAATTTCATATAAATCATGGTTTCGTTGTATTGTACAATGAGGGCTTAACTTATTAAATGAGGCGTGTTTTTTGTTTTTTTTTGTGGCCAAGGATTAACTCGAGTAAAGAATACCATGTTAAAAATTTTTCTCGTGACGCCAGTAAATCTCGGTTACTCTT
>NW_013769227.1:0-1499 GCF_000517525.1 Limulus polyphemus
TTGGATATTATGCTCATATGATATGTCATCCGACAACAGCATGTTTGTAAGGAAATTAAAGACAAAACGTCAAAATAAATTGCTTAGAAACGTTTTTCTGAAGTATTTTGCATTTCGACCGTTATAACTTCTAATAATGAATATATCTAGAAATAGTTAAATAACAATTGTACATTAAGTTGTGTATGAACTCATATCGTGATTTATTTTTACACAGACAATTGCAGCAAGAATAATATTAATAAAATTTTCATATTTTTAGAATGAAATCAACTAAAAAAAGAATGTCTTGTTAGTGCTATTTGTAAAAATCTGTGCATATATACATGAACCAAATACACCATAAAAATGACAACTAAATGTTTTGTCACTATGACCTATTTTATTTGTCTTCCTCATCTTCACGGTCACAAAAGATCAATATTAGTGATAAAACATTGTATGAAACTGATTTGTCGACAAAACAGTAAACGTGGATGTTGACTAAAAGATGTAAGCGTATTATGATCATAAATGCTAGAATCTCGAAGGTAAACTAAACCAGATAATTTTGAAACGCGTCTTACAGAAACTTACTTTTTGCATTTCTTTTACTATAAAGTTTAAATCAAAGTTTTTAAAATTAGTTAAAGATGTTGTTGATTTTAAACTGTAACTATATATATTAAATGTTTTCTTGATTCATTCTTAGCAAGACGTTTTGTCCTTGAAATAACTGCTCTAACCCTCGCACAATTAAGTTTTTTTTGCGCATTGTTTTCTATGTACAATATTTTTTATACTTTTTAAAATTGTGAATTATCCTAAGTTATCAAGCAAAACTCCACATTGATTGATAAAAAAAGTCCATCTAGTAACAACGTTTCAAAATCGAAAACCTATTTAGATCATATAAAAATGAAACATTAGTTTTCAGTCATCAGGGCGCGCTGTACACCGTAGCACAATACCTCTGATTTAAAAAATTCGTTGGCTTGATGCCTATCACAACACAAGGAACAATAATCTTGCTTGAATAATGCTTGGTCATAAAGAGAAGAAAGGGAAAAATGAACTTAATAATTTGGATGGGCATAGCCTAATGGTTAGCGTTTTCGAATAATGAAGCCGAGGATTTATGGTTCGTGATGTGTTGCCGCAAATACCCATTTCACACTTTGAGTGTCCTGGATACTCTAATGAAATGACGGTCAAATCCAACTATTCAATCAGACAAGAGTAGCCCAGAAGTTGGTATGCTGTTACTAGCTGTCTTCTCTTTGCCAGTCCGAAATCAGTTACGACTAATGTATTTGGTCGTCAAAAATTAATGTCGCGTTTTGGAACACTTTCATTACCCCCTCTCCAAAAACAAAAAACTTACATCACGTATAATAGTTAAACGAACCGCCTAAACGTCACGTTAGTGTAGCCTATATAATGTGTAAAGATGAGTATACTATAATCCCTTATAGTGATGGCACACGACGAGACACACATTCGGCATATAATGCTGTTTG
>NW_013769228.1:0-911 GCF_000517525.1 Limulus polyphemus
CAATATATATATGATTTATTGCCTGTTCAGTATCTTGATAATCTTTATGTTTTGTTGTCTAGAAGATATCCTGACAATTTTATATATTGTTTTGTAGGTGATAATTTATTGATGTTTATATTTTATATACTGATAACATAGACCTGCGAATTTAAACTTCATAAAAGTTGTTTTGGTTTCAATAACGGATTTTCCGTAATTCAGCTACGTAGATTTCGAAAATAATATTAATTTTTCTCTATCACGTAAGGATTTTGTACAAATCGGGAAGAAAAAAAAAACTCTTACTCAGATCAAATTATTATTTTATTTACCACAGTGAACATATGTATTATTATGTTTGGGTTCCAAAACGATCGATAAGACTCTCACATCGCGATTGGTCTAGAGAAATCTATAGCCACTGGTTGTCAACATTAAGTATAACAAAATGGGACCGGATTTCAATGAAAATGATTCACTTGTGTAAAAGTACATATGGCATTTTGTGAAAAATCTGTACGTGATGGAGAAAAATAGATATAATTTTCGGATTCAGCGTACAGGAATTACTGTAGAACATGTGAATATTTCAAGATAATACAACCATTGCAGACCTGTGTAATCTTTATATTCTATTGTATAGATAAACTGTATATGATGTTCTTCAATATGATGTCTTCATAACATCTTTTTAGTTTGACTGTGGTCTAAATTGTATTATCTAACTCATTATATATTGTGAAACTTGTTGATATGATGTTCTGATAATGACAATATAATATGGGTCTATCGTCTACAGGAGTCTTGATAGATATTCAATATCGCATGACTTTTATACACAAGATACATACTCGGAAACGATAATACTATAACATCACGAGTATTATATGGATACAAAACTTCCGTTCTAATATTATTTGCCATATTTT
>NW_013769229.1:0-798 GCF_000517525.1 Limulus polyphemus
CTCGGGGCGTATTAATAAGCTACAGTGGTAAGTCTTTTACTGTCGGGCGTATTAATAAGCTACAGTGGCAAGTCTTTTACTGCCGGGGCGTATTAATAAAGTACAGTGGCAAGTCTTTTACTGTGGGGGCGTATTAGTAAACTACAAGGGTAAATGTTTTACTGTCGGGGCGTATTAATAAGCTACAAGGGTAAGTCTTTTACTGTCGGGGCATATTAATAAGCTACAATGGTAAGTCTTTTACTGTCGGGGTGTAGTGCTGGCTCATGAATATCGAAATCTTGTACGTAGTGAATTTTGAATTTATTCAAATAACAATTATGTGGGAGAGTAGAACAACATTATTTATAAATAAATTTCATTTTATAGAAAGTAAAGAAAAAATCTTAGGTACAAAAGGGAGAAACTAAACGTGATTTCAGGTGATAAAACTAAGCTACACGTTGAGCTATGTGAAGTTAAATGTGAAGGTTAGGTTGTAGTAGATGTCGGAGATTCTGACGAGGTTTAACATGGTTGTTGGTTGTATTACAGTGATATGGATCCAAACGTTTCTAGTGACAAGGTTTAACATGGTTGTTGGTTGTATTACATTGATATGTATCCAAACGTTTCTAGTGACAAGGTTTAACAGGTTGTTGGTTGTATTACAGTGATATGGATCCAAACGTTTCTGGTGACAAGGTTTAACATGGTTGTTGGTTGTATTACAGTGATATGGATCCAAACGTTTCTGGTGACAAGGTTTAACATGGTTGTTGGTTGTATTACATTGATATGGATCCAAACGTTTCTAGT
>NW_013769230.1:0-1359 GCF_000517525.1 Limulus polyphemus
TATCAGTGTATATTATTATGTTAAGTATTGAAAATACATTAACTGTGGAATATTTGCTGTATATTTTTATATTAAGTGTTGACAATATATTAACGGTGGAATATCTGCTGAATATTATTATGTTAAGTGCTGACAATACATTAACTGGGGAATATCCCCTGTATATTATTATGTTAATTGTTGACAATACATTAACCATGTAATATCAGCTATATATTATTATGTTAAGTGTTGGCAATACATTAACCATTGAATATCAGGTGTATATTATTATGTTAAGTGTTGAAAATACATTAACCATGGAATATCAGCTGTATATTATTATATTATGTGTAGACAATACATTAACTATGGAATATCAGCTGTATATTATTATGTTAAGTATTGTAAATACATTAACTGTGGAATATGTGCTGTATATTATTATCTTAACTGTTGACAATATATTAACTGTGGAATATCTGCTGTATATTATTATGTTAAGTGTTGACAATACATTAACTGGGGAATATCTCATGTATATTATTATGTTTATTGTTGACAATACATTAACCATGTAATATCAGCTATATATTATTATGTTAAGTGTTGGCAATAAATTAACCATGGAATATCAGGTGTATATTATTATGTTAAGTGTTAACAATACATTAACCATGGAATATCAGCTGTATATTATTATATTAAGTGTTGTTAATACATTAACAATAGAATATCAGCTGTATATTATTATATTATGTGTTTGACAATACATTAACCATGGAATATCAGCTGTATATTATTATGTTAAGTGTTGGCTGATATTCCATGGTTAATGTATTGCTGTATATTATTATGTTAAGTGTTGGCAATACATTAACCATGGAATATCAGCTGTATATTATTATGTTAAGTGTTGACAATACATTAACCATAGAATATCAGCTGTGTATTATTATGTTAAGTGTTCACAATACATAAACCATAGAATATCAGCTGTATATTAATATGTTAAGTGTTTGGAATACATTAACCATGAAATATCTGCTGTATATCATTATGTTAAGTGTTGGCAATACATTAACAATAGAATATTAGCTGTATATTATTATGTTAAGTGTTTGGAATACATTAACCATGTAATATCTGCTGTATGTCATTATGTTACGTGTTCACAATACATTAACTGTGGAATATCAGCTCTATATTAATGTATTGTCAACATATAATATTATTATTACATCGTTAATGTAATGTCAACACATAATATTATAATATACAGCTGATATTACACAGTTAATGTATTGAAAACACTTAATATAATGATATACAGCTGAGATTCCATGGTTAATTATATTAAGTGTTCTCAATACATTAACT
>NW_013769231.1:0-798 GCF_000517525.1 Limulus polyphemus
GCTGCCATTACTATATTTTAAATAATACTCAGAGTGTTATACCAACTGAATGATTTTCACAGAGGTGTTAGGTATTGAAATTAATAGTTTAGTATATTTACGTAGATTTAAACACAAACTTTTCTCTACATTAAAATACTCTTAGTTGTGAGCTTTTGTTTAATAACTGTAATACAAGATATCTGTTATTGTTACAATTGTTGCCAAGATACCTATTTTAAAGCAGTGTTCCACAATTAAACACATTAAATTAAATATTAAATTAAATACACTGTTACCCAATGCAAGTAAAAGTATTTTAACACAGAGAAAAGTCGTATATAATTCTCCATATTCATTTACCTAAACAACAGTGTAATATACTATTTAGCAGTAAAGGAAATACACATTCATTTTGGAAAAGAGAAAACAGAGGAAAGAATAGCTAGTTATAGATTTGAAAAGTAGATATGCACAAGAAGCCCTCTCACTTATACCGAGTTTTTCCACTTTACAAAAAATGACTTTATATAGCAACCTAAAATTGAAACACTGTAAGGCTTAGGACACATATAAAGGACACCATGATCAAATGCAAAAGGTTTCCTAGGTATTCAGTCTACTAAAGTTGAAGGCATATCTGAAGAGTCTAAAACAAAAAAAACGTTTGTTCACACAATCTTGCTGAACAGAATAACGATGGGAAAGAAAGAAGCTGAAAAACTAGAAGATGTAAATTATTGGTGAAAATGCCTTTTATCACCAGGAAATCAACCATATCAGAATATGTATACAAGCCGAGTTTCACAAATACAAAAG
>NW_013769232.1:0-1853 GCF_000517525.1 Limulus polyphemus
TTGTGGCTTGTTAGTGATTATACACAGTATCGTTAAATCTTGTCTTCTTATTTATAGTACATAGTATTGTTAAATCTTGTGTCTTCTTATTGACAGTACACAGTATTTTTAAATCTTGTGTCTTCTTATTGACAGTACACAGTATCGTTAAATCTCGTGTCTTCTTATTGACAGTACACATAATCGTTAAATCTTGTGGCTTGTTATTGATAGTACACAGTATCGTTAAATCTTATGGCTTGTTATTGATAGTACACAGTATCGTTAAATCTTGTATCTTCTTATTGACAGTACACAGTATTGTTAAATCTTTTGTCTTCTTATTGACAGTACATAGTTTCGTTAAATCTTGTGGATTGTTAGTGATAGTACACAGTATCGTTAAATCTTGTGGCTTGTTATTGATAGTACACAGTATCGTTAAATCTTGTGTCTTCTTATTGACAGTACACAGTATCCTAAATTCCTCTCGCTTGTTAGTGATAGAACACAGTATTTTTAAATCTTGTGTTTTCTTATTGACAGTACATGGTATTGTTAAATCATATGTCTTCTTATCGACAGTACACAATATTGTATAATATTTTGTCTTCTAATTGACAGTACACAGTATCGTTAATTCTGGTGGCCCTTTAGTGATAGTACACGGTATTGTTAAAACGATTGTATTTTTATTGATAATACACAGTATTGTTAAAACTTTTATCTTCTTATTGATAATACACAGTATTGTTAAATCTTGTGTCTTCGTATTGATAGTACACAGTATTGTTAAATCTTGTGTCTTCTTATCGACAGTACACAATATTGTTGAATATTGTGTCTTCTTATTGATAGTACACAGTATCGTTCATTCTTGTGGCCCTTTAGTGATAGTACACAGTATTGTTAAAACGTTTGTCTTCTTCTTCATAATACACAGTATTGTTAAATCTTGTGTCTTCTTATTGACAGTACACAGTATTTCCATCTTGTGTCTTCTTACTGACAGTACACAGTATCGTTAAATCTTGTGGCTTGTTAGTGATAGTACACAGTATCGTTAAATCTTGTCTTCTTATTCATAGTACATAGTATTGTTAAATCTTTTGTTTTCTTATTGACAGTACACAGTATTTTTAAATCTTGTGTCTTCTTATCGACAGCACACAATATTGTTAATCTTTTGTATTCTTATTGACAGTACACAGTATTGTTAAAATCTTCTGTCTTCTTATTGATAGTACACAGTATTGTTAAATCTCGTGTCTTCTTATTGATAGCACACAGTATTGTTAAATCTTGTGTCTTCTTATTGACATTACACAGTATTGTTAAATCTTGTGTCTTCTTATTGATAGTACACAGTATCGTTAAATCTTGTGTCTTCATATGAGAGTACATAGGATTTTTAAATCTTGTGTCTTCTTATTGACCTGTGTACTATCAATAAGAATACACAAGATTTAACAATACTGTGTGATATCAATAAGAAGACACAAGATGGAACAATACTTTGTACTGTCAATAGGAAGACATAAGATTTAATGATACTGTGTATTATCGATAAGAAGACAATCGTTTTAACAAACCGTGTACTATCACTAAAGAGCCACCAGAATTAACGATACTGTGTATTGTCAGTTAGAACACAAAATATTCTACAATATTGTGTACTGTCGATAAGAAGACATAGGATTTAACAATACTATGTACTTTCAATAAGAAAACACAAGATTTAACGATACTGTGTACTATCAATAACAAGCCAAAAGATTTAACGATTATGTGTGCTGTCAATAAGAAGACACACAATTTAACAATACTGTGTAATTTATCGTTAATTCTTGTGGCCCTTTAGTGATAGTACACAG
>NW_013769233.1:0-798 GCF_000517525.1 Limulus polyphemus
GCAACATTTGAGAGGCTGATGGAAAGAGTACTGGAAGGCCTACAATGGAGGATAGCCCTAGTGTACCTGGATGATTTATTGTGTATGCAACAACGTTTATGAAGATATGTCCCGGCTAGAGGAAGTATTCAAGCATTTGAAAGCAGTAAACCTCAAACTCCCCAGAAATGCCACTTGTTCCAGAAAGAGGTGCTTTACTTAGGGCACATTGTAAGTGAGCATGGTGTGCAAACTGATCCTGACAATGTGAAAGCAGTGCGTGATTGGCCAACACCAGACAATGTGGGAGAGTTAAGAAGTTTCTTGGGACTCTGTACCTATTACCGGATATTTTTGTGAAGGACTTTGCAACTATAGCTGCTCCACTACATAATTTGACTAAAAAAGGCCAGAAGTTTGAATGGACAGTTTCTTGCCAGCATTCTTTCAAGACATTGAAAGAAAAATTGGCCTCCGCTCCATTTTGAAAGCTTCCAGATCCCTCACTGCCGTACATACTGGATTGTGATGCTAGTAATGTTGGAATTGGAGTAGTGTTGTCTCAGAAAGTGGGCGAAAACGAACATGTGGTGGCCTACTTCAGTAGTGTTTTGAGTAGACCAGAGAGGTTCGAACTACTGTGTAACATGGAGGGAACTCCTTGCTATAGTAAAATATCTGACATATTTCCACCCTTACCTCTATGGTGCAAGGTTTACCATCAGGACAGACCATGCTGCGTTACGCTGGTTAAGATCATTAAAGAACCCAGAGGGACAACTGGCACGTTGGATCGCAAAAATAGACCAGTATAATTAT
>NW_013769234.1:0-1183 GCF_000517525.1 Limulus polyphemus
ACCTGAATGGCTACTTGAGCTAAAGAGCCAAGCCAGAGACCCTCAAGGTTCATTTATATAGCCATACTTAATCTGAACTTCTGTAATTCAACAGTACCAGTCGCTTTGAATCGAATAACGATATCGATTGTAACTCTTATAATACTCCCACAATTGAAAGTGTTAAGTGTGTTCGTGTTCAGTGGCATCGCGTCGCGAACTTTCAAAATTCTGATCCGCAATCTAGCACACTCACCACTAAGCTATGTTCTGTCCATCACATTAAACATTAAATGTAACATACACAATAGCAACGGTGGTATAATGGTTAGCATAGCTACTTTCCACACAATTAACCCTGGTTCGATTCTCGGCCATCGCTAGCGTAATGAACAGCTTATTTCCACCCCAACCAGCTCAGTCGGTAGAGCATGAGATTCTTAATCTTAGGGAGGTGAATTCGAGCCTCATGTTGGGAGGTAAGTTTTACCTTAATTTCAGAGTGTGTTGTTAAACGAGTCATTTGGTAATCGGATTAAGATACACTCGGTGGGTACAGTACAACAGGTCTACTAATTTTTCGTGTGCTGTTGCTTATGGTAGGGAAAGCAGAATTTTAGGTTGTATCTTCAGAAATATTGAATACAAGTCTAAAGTGGTTATAATTTCATTGTACAGGTCACTGGTTAGGCCACATTTGGAATTTTGTGGTCAGTCTCGAGCTCCTTACCTTAGGAAAGACAATGAATTGTTGGAAAGGGTTCAGAGAATGGTGCCTGGGATGGAGGGTTTGTCATACGAGGAGAGGCTGAAATATATAATTTTTGTATTTTGAAAAAAGAAGAATTAGGGGGATCTGATTGAGGTACTTAAGATTGTATAATTAGATCAAGACCCAAGTTAGACATGATATATAGGACGTGTAGAAGATAGTGGCAGTGGTTTCTAGTCTGTGTGACTTTGCTATTCATGAAAAGTAAGTTGCTTCTTCTGGCTAAAAATGTAAAATGTAAAAAAAAAAAAAAAAGATACACGTATGAATCAGAAAAATTATCATAAGCAAGGGAATAAAGATTTAAGATTGTAAAGAGAATAGTAGGACTAGGGGACACAAGTATAAATTCTGGCAAGGTAGGAGTCATCTTCAGCTAGACAGTTTCATTTTTCTAATAGAGTGGTTGGACTTTGTAGAGGCAGTTTGTTT
>NW_013769235.1:0-798 GCF_000517525.1 Limulus polyphemus
GTGCCTTGGCAGTCTCAGTAGAGTATTTACTACACCAGGGATATGGTACACTGTGTAGAGTATTTACTGCACCAGGGATAGGGTAAACTATGTAGAGTATTTAATGCACCTGAATAGGGTACAGTATGTAGAGTATTTACTGCACCTGGACAAGTTACAGTATGTAGAGTATTTACTGCACCAGGGATAGAGTACATTATGTAGAGTATTTATTGCACCAGGGATAGGGTTAGAGTATGTAGAGTATTAACTGCACCAGGTATAGGGTACACTATGTAAAATATTTACTACACCAGGTATAAGGTACACTATGTAGAGTATTTACCGCACCAGGAATAGAGTACACTATGTAGAGTATTTACTACACCAGGGAAAAGTACAATATGTCGAGTATTTACTATAAAAGAGATAGGGTACACTATGTAGAGTATTTACTGCACCAGGGATAGAGTACAGTTTGTAGAGTATTTCCTGCCCCAGGGTTAGGGTACAGTATGTAGAGTATTTACTGCACCAGAGATAGGGTACAGTATGTAGAGTATTTACTGCACCAGAGATAGGGTACATTATGTAGGGTATTGACCACACCAGGGATAGGGTACACTATGTAGAGTATTTATTACACCAGGGAAAGGTACAATATGTCGAGTATTTACTGCACCAGTGATAGGATACAGTATGTAGAGTATTTACTGCACCAGGGATAGGTACAATATGTAGTGTATTTACTACACCAGGGATAGGGTACAGTATGTAGAGTATTTACTGCACCAGGGATAGGGTACACTATGTAGAGAA
>NW_013769236.1:0-800 GCF_000517525.1 Limulus polyphemus
GGTGTTGGCCAATCATGCACTGCTTTCATCTTGTCAGGATCAGTTTGCACACCATGCTCACTTACAATGTGACCTAAGTAAAGCACCTCTTTCTGGAACAAGTGGAATTTCTTGGGATGGAGTTTGAGGCTTGCTGTTTCAAACGCTTGAATACTTCCTCTAGCCGGGACATTTCCTCATCAAAAGTTGTTGCAAATACAATGACATCATCCAGGTACACTAGGGCTATCCTCCATTGTAGGCCTTCCAGTACCCTTTCCATCAGCCTCCCAAATGTTACTGGAGCATTGCTAAGCCTGAATGGCATCACACGGTATTGCCAGAGACCTTGACCATAACTAAATGCAGTCTTAGGTTTATCTGCTTAAGCCATTTTCACTTGATGGAAACCCGACTTTAAGTTCAGTGTTGAAAACCACCAGGCTCCACTTAGGGCATCAAGAGTATCATCAATTCTTGGCAGTGGGTATGAGTCCTTTTTGGTTATACTGTTAAGAGCTCTGAAGTCCACACAGCAACGTTGGGTCCCATCCTTCTTCTGGACTAACGTGATGGGAGCTGACCAGGGACGATCTGATTTCTCGACTATCCCTTCCTTAATTAAACCATCCATGACCTTCTCCATCTCTTGTCGCTTTGCTGGAGCTATTCTCCTCGGAGGGATCTTTATTGGACGGTGATTGCCTGTGTTTATTCTGTGCTCTACAAGGTTTGTGCAGCCGAGGTCATGATCTCCTTTTGAAAAGACGTCTGCATAATTTGCCAAAAGTTTTTTTTATCTGAAGAGCCTGTGATGATGA
>NW_013769237.1:0-1526 GCF_000517525.1 Limulus polyphemus
TGGGAAGTCACGTCTGTCCCAGACAATATGAATTAATCGTATGTTATAATAAGGCCTTGTGGAGTCACGTCTGTCCGGTGCAATATGAATTAATCGTATTGGGAAGTCACGTCTGTCCCAGACAATCTGAAGTAATTATATGTTATAATAAGGCCTTGTGGAGTCACGTCTGTCCCGTGCAATATGAATTAATCGTATTGGGAAGTCACGTCTGTCCCAGACAATATGAATTAATCGTATGTTATAATAAGGCCTTGTGGTTTGGACACTCGACTCGCAATATTCGGGTCGCGAGTTCTAATCCCCGTCCTACCAAACATGCTCACCCTTCAGCAATAGGGCATTATAATGTGACGGTCAATCCCATTATTTGTTGGTAAAGAGTAGCCCAACAGTTGGCTGTGGGTGGTGTTGACTAACTGCCTTCCCTCTAGTCTAGGGACATCTAAAGTAGACAATCCTTGAGTAGCTTTGGCGAAATTCAACAAACAAATAACACCATAATATAAATGTCATAAACATTAATCTTCAACTTATTATATTTCTAAACGCTGCATTCATAATTTAGTCCCTCTGGGATTTTAAGAGTTAGAAGAGTGCATAACAATAGTATACCAACCATCCCGTACTTTTGTTATATGCATTGTCGACAACGCGTTTTGCTCAATCCAGAGCTCATCAGGCCAGCTGGGATACAACAAACACACTTGTAGACGGAACAAATCATTTGTTACAACAACAGTTCTTGTGAAATGAACGCTTTTTACAAGTTGGTGAAGCATGATTATCATATATTTAATATATAATTCTATTTGTCAGTACGTATTATAATCATGCGCAGTAAAAATTCTACCCAAGAAAAACCACGCAGGCGCATTAGGCACTTGACAAGAACCAGCCTACCTGCTTCAGAGAGCTGCAAAGCTGAGTGAACAAGTCACTACAACTGCTCTATTAATGAAGGAATAACAACAAACCATTTTTGTACAACAGAATTAAAAGCTTGGTTTTCAAAAAGGTCTGATGCTAGGTCGTAGAATAACATTATAAGTTTATTTATCGATAGTATTAAGTACAGTAAAGTTTAGTCCTAACTGAAAGTGAAATCTTGCCTTCCTTCTGGTCAGAAGTACCGAGGATCTCTGACCCAACCGTTTAGTTCACATGAAGTTTCGTCCGGACTGGTCAAGAGTATATCCAACTAAACGCATGTAAATATTTATCTTCCAACCTGATTGGTTGCTGTTCTCCGTAAAGTTTTAAAGAGTTCTTCTACTTTGATTAAGGAAACCAGTAACTGTTGATGATATGAGTTACTAAGCCTTTTAGAATCAATAATACACTAAACTTTTAACAACTTTCTCAATATTAAGATCACTAACTCTGAATGGTAATGCTGCTTTCTTGTTTCAGTCCCCGGTATGCGAGTCGTTTAGTATAGGTGCTACGTTCGTAATTTTGTGAGATGACATCAAAAATTCAACAAGGGAAATCAGTTCTATAGGGTAATGTGATGGTTCAGTTTC
>NW_013769238.1:0-797 GCF_000517525.1 Limulus polyphemus
GTGTTGAGAGAGAGAGAGAGTAACTTCAGTGAAACTAAGACTCAAAGATAACTAAGATTAGCCAGGCATGGCCAGGTGGTGGGGGCGTTATAATGTGACGGTCAATCCCACTATTCATTGGTAAAAGAGTAGCCCAAGAGTTGGCGGTGGGTGGTGATGACTAGCTGCTAAATTAGAGACGGCTAGCGCAGATACCCCTCGTGTAGCTTTGAGAAATTCAAAACAAACACACAAACTAAGATTAAACGCGAACTATTACTTCAGCGACCACCTGACAGCAGAGCACGTGGCGAGTTCCTGTGCTGTTTCTTTACGAACACCGGTGATGAAATTTGCCATGAGATTCTAGCTAAAACAAGTTTAAAACCACTTCACATACGATACAAGTTATTTTAAAACTAGTTATACCAGATTTCTTCACAGGTTGTTTTCTTATTGCAAAGCCACATCGGGCTATCTGCTGTGTCCATCGACAGGAATCGAACCCTTTATTTTCACACACCCATGATTTCAATGTGCGGAACGCGGGTGTGCGGCAATAAGACGCGAACCAAGGATCCTCGGCCACAATCAGATCCAAAAAAAGTAATTGAAAATAAAACACTAATACGTTTCATTTATGGAAAATATTTATTCACACACACACTTCAGTAACAAGGATTTCGTCATCACAGATTATTCCGTTACGTTATCATAAGGGATTGAATAAAGTATAAATCAAATCTGTTACAACCGGCTGGATCTTTTTAGTAGACTGTATTAACCAATCGCTAGTCGCAGGGTGATTCCTTTGTTTG
>NW_013769239.1:0-1470 GCF_000517525.1 Limulus polyphemus
GATTAAGAAGCTGGTGTTACTAAACTAAGACATCAATAATATGTATACAGATCGTTCACTTGCAAAGATATTTCGGGTGCTTGATACATTAAATATTAATTTAATTATTTATTTATTTATTTACTTATTTTTAGTGAAATTGGTTTGTCAGATATCATTTTTGTGAAGTGAAAACTCCCAAACTGTCGTAGTTTACACACACAAAAAACATTATGTTCTGTCATCTAGCGACGGTAAGAGATATTATTATGAAATGTAGAAGTAATTCTCCTGAGTAGTGGTTTTCCTTTTTGTTATTTTCTCAGAAAAATGCGAGTAATAGGAGAAGATAATAACATTGCTCTTATATACAAATTGGGCGGGCAGTTTTTCACATCTTTCCTATCTTTCAGGCAAAGTAATTTTCATTTCAACATTAAAAATACTTTTGTGCATCAGAAAATTTCGAACTTTCATATGCGAAATTTTTTATAATGTCCAAATAGTTAGCAAACGTTTAAAAAGAGAAAACTTAACATTTTATATATTGTCTTCAGTAATCAATTTCTGTTCGGGTCCAGAAAATTTGAACGATCTAGCAACCACCATGAAAAATTATGAAATAACCATAAATTAAGCATCATTCATTCTGGAATGAACACATAGGGATTTAAACTGATAGTTACTGGACGAGCATCAGGACATGTTTGTTGTGCAAATATAAGCCAGTGACAGTACTTGCTTCTATTGTATTTCAAGTAAAGTTTCTTAATAATAGTTCAGTACAGTCTCCATATATTGAGAGATAACTTAACTTCCAAGTATTTTTTCTTAATTTTTTCCTCCATCCATTGAGAGATAACTGAACTTCCAAGTATTTTTTCTTTATTTTTTCTCCATCCATTGAGAGATAACTGAACTTCCAAGTATTTTTTCTTAATTTTTATTAACATAGATACCACAGCTGAAAGTAAACATAATCTATTTTTGGGTTAATTTGGAGGCCAACGAAGCTGGAACGGTTCCTCCTGGGCAGTACAAGTACCCTGGAGCACTGGACCAACGTTAGAGGAGATTTCCAGAACCCACGCTTTCCAACTTAACCCCGGGTTACTGTATGTGCACACAATCATAACCCCATGCCAGGGTCAGAGGATTAATGGGGAGGACATCATATGGATCTCAGGCCATGATATATGATACCACGCATACACATACAGCTCCAGGCTCGGCCCCAATGAACATTTGAAAGAAGGACGACCACTATATAATGTGTTTATTTGATGATTAAAAAACTGGTGTTATTAAACTAAGACATCAATAATATGTATACAGATCGTTCACTAGCACATACTATAAAACAGTTACCTTAACTTTACTATAAACTGTAAAACTGACAAATCAAATCAAAATAAAGTAGTTACTACTTCTACTATAAAAGAGTTACCTTAACTTTACTATAAACTGTAAAACTGACAAATCAAATCAAAA
>NW_013769240.1:0-798 GCF_000517525.1 Limulus polyphemus
AACTTTGCAATACACTTAATTTCCACAGTCACGCTATAACAAACGCTATAATTCACAACGAACGTCTCACGTGCTCAACTCAACAATACGTCTCTCTTTATCCTATTCACAGTTCAATTACACATTACATTGTTGCCGTCTCGTCTTGACCGTCTTATATATAAAAGAATACTGAAATCTAGTAAACGCTAGAGCATTCAGGAAGGGACAGGATCCTTCTAAAAGTTAATGACGTGTTACTAGCGTCACATGACTTCTGCTGTCGTAACACCCTCTTTCAAACATTCTGTGTACAGGCTCAAAACAAAAAATATTTTAAGAAAGCAACGACGTATCGATCACTGGTACGATCATTCTCAAGTACACGTATCTGATTTTAAACAGTAAAGAGGGGTTTAGTGTTTAATCAACACTTTAACAATGTATTGACATTTTAGAATTGATAGTGGTTACTTATGCATGTGTATATCAATCCATGTGGTTGTTTGTTCAGTGTTTTATGGCTCAAAGCAACTAGGCTATTTACCCCAAACAACTGGTAAAAACAGTAAAAGTAAATTGCAATAAAATGTAAAAATAAAGAGAGTTAAAATAAAAATATGTCCAAAGAACAGATAAAAGAATTAAATAAAATTAAAAAGACCAATTGTTCTTAAAAATTGATAATACAATCAAGTTGGACAGTGTCATTGGCCATAGTGACACTGTCCAACATCAGGGGTAAACCCTTACAAAACACGTGTATAAAATGGTGCCGTCGCTCACGGTCGTAACGACGGCACGACAGTAAAATGAGGG
>NW_013769241.1:0-798 GCF_000517525.1 Limulus polyphemus
AGATAACATGGCAACTCGGTTAAATAGTAACTAGGAAGATATAACATGACAATTCGAGTAATAGTAACTAGTAAGAGATAACATGGTAACACGAGTAAATAGTAACTAGTAAGAGATAACATGGCAACTCCAGTAAATAGTAACTAGGAAGAGATAACATGGCAACTCGAGTAAATAGTAACTAGTAAGATATAACATGGCAACTCGGGTAAATAGTAACTAGGAAGAGATAACATGGCAACTCGGGTAAATAGTAACTAGTAAGAGATAACATGGCAACTCGGGTAAATAGTAACTAGTAAGAGATAACATGGCAACTCGGGTAAATAGTAACTAGTAAGATATAACATGGCAACTCGGGTAAATAGTAACTAGGAAGATATAACATGGCAACTCGGGTAAATAGTAACTAGTAAGAGATAACATGGCAACTCGGGTAAATAGTAACTAGTAAGAGATAACATGGCAACTCGGGTAAATAGTAACTAGTAAGATATAACATGGCAACTCGGGTAAATAGTAACTAGGAAGAGATAACATGGCAACTCGGGTAAATAGTAACTAGTAAGATATAACATGGCAACTCGGGTAAATAGTAACTAGGAAGAGATAACATGGCAACTCGGGTAAATAGTAACTAGGAAGATATAACATGGCAACTCGGGTAAATAGTAACTAGTAAGAGATAACATGGCAACTCGAGTAAATAGTAACTAGGAAGAGATAACATGGTAACATGAGTAATTAGTAAGAGATAACATGGCAACTCGAGTAAATAGTAACTAGTAAGAGATAACA
>NW_013769242.1:0-1113 GCF_000517525.1 Limulus polyphemus
CCATACAAGTAAATGAACTGTTTAAAACATTACCCACCTTGAATGTTTCACTACAATACTCTCTACAAGTAGCTGAACTGTTTAAAACATTACCAACCTTGTGAGATTCACTACAATACTCCGTACGAGTAACTGAACTGTTTAAAACATTAGCAACCTTGAATGTTTCACTACAATACTCTGTACAAGTAGCTGAACATATAGCTAAAACATTACCAACCTTGTGAGATTCAGTACAATACTCTGTACAAGTAGCTGAACTGTTTAAAACATCACCAACCTTAAGAGATTCACTACAATACTCTGTACAAGTAACTGAACTGTTTAAAACATCACCAACCTTGTGAGATTCAGTACAACTTGTTTCAGCTTTATTCTTCTCATCTAAGGCTTTATCAAGCTCCCGCAGAAGATTTTCAACTTGGATCTGAGATTCCTGTCAAAGTATTTTTCAGTGTTTAGGGAAATATTGAGATTTGAAAGTATCAAAAGTTTGTACAATTTATTAAAAACCATCACAACTTATACAAACCTTTGATACTTTCATGTGGACCGTAAATAATGATGAAGAATTAATTATAATTACCACAGTAACTTTTACTTATTTTAAACATCTCTTTAACTGAACTTGATTCAAATGATAACATGTTATCATAATTACCACAGTAACTTTTACTTATTTTAAACATCTCTCTAACTGAACTTGATTCAAATGATAACATGTTATCATAATTACCACAGTAATGTTTACTTATTTTAAACATCTCTTTAACTGAACTTGATTCAAATGATAACATGGAAAATAAGTAAAGTTACTGTGGTAATTATGATAATATGTTATCATTTGAATCAAGTTCAGTTAAGAGAGATGTTTAAAATAAGTAAACGTTACTGTGGTAAATATGATAAAAACATCTCTTTAACTGAACTTGATTCAAATGATTACATGTTATCATATTACCACACACAGAGTAAATATCATAATTCTTGGTACCAAACTACACATATAGTAAATATTATAGTTCATGGCCACACATATAGTAAATATTATAGTTCATGGCCACACATATAGTAAATATTATAGTTCATGGCCACACATATAATAAATATTAT
>NW_013769243.1:0-1452 GCF_000517525.1 Limulus polyphemus
TGTCAAACAAAATGTAAACACAAATATAAGTTAAACAGCAATTAATCCCACTAATTACTTCCGAGGTGTCTTACATATTTAACAATGAAAATGGGTGATTTCCTCCAACGTTCTTAAGCAGTTCTTTACACTGAGCATTGTCAGAGGTAAAAATATAATTACTCAACAGAAATGGAGCCAACTGGTTGCTAGAAGTATCAACTGTAATCGAACTTGTACAGTTACTGAGAAAGACTTCAGTTAGCAATTAGAATTCAGTCCAACTTAGTTTGATGGCTAGATATTTTTTGTTACTAAATACCTTACTCAACTTTAAGTCATTTAGGTCTATAAACTTTTGTATGTTAAATAAAACTGTGTGTACATAAAGTCGTCACACTGATGTCATTCCTCCAACTGCTTTCATCATTTTCATTATAAACAAAATATGGAATATCTATTGGAAACCTTAGTCTTAAGACTTACAACAAAGTCACAATTACTAGGTTGTCTTTTGAGGTTCACAAATAAACTAAAATATTATAATTAGAAGTATTCAAAATGAAATAGGGAAATACTTATTAATCAGCATGTTATTATTATAAAATAAACTGAATCACTTTCAACATTATATCTACTTTTTAAACTGCTTTTTTATACCATTAACAGATACAATTAATGTTAACAAAACAGTTAAATAGACTAATTAAAGTTTAAACAATTGTTAAAAAGCAAACATGATAATAAAAAAATGGTTCTTCTGTTTCTTATAATTAAATTTATTAATAATTTTTAGTTCCACAATACCTCCATAAACCCTTGTATCTTTAAACAGCTTGTTTATTGACCTTATGTTTCCCTTATAATCCTCTAGTTCATCTCAACCAAGCATGTGTCTCCTTTTCCTAAGTACCAATGAGAATCCTGCACCAGATGGCTATTACCTTGTATTATTGAGCGTTAGGGATGAATACTACTGTAGGCCAACTTTGGATTGTCACTGTTGGAAGGACTATCCTGTTGACCGATCATTTTAATTATTAACTAATCTCATTTTTGAAATTAAATAAAATTCCTCAAATTTATCATGCAAAACGTTTGTTAATGACCTTGCCAAATTATGCATATAGTAAGGTACTTAATTCATTACATGTTAAATGTTTGAACGGACCACATTGAATGTGAAACTTGTACCAGAGGAAATGAATAATATATGATCCAGTGTAACATCTCAGTATGAAATGGTGAAAAACATACTTTACATTTGAGGGTGTAACAAATTTCAAATTATTAATTATTATTACTGTACACAGTCTGTTGTTCAAAAAGAGGGTAAGCCAATCATTCTCACACAAACAGTGGAATTAGCAAATGGTAAATAATACATTAGACCACAGGATAGTGAATAAGACAAAAAACAAACTAGCATTCAAAATAACAGGACAGAGAAATTTCGAACAGAGTAACCATAGC
>NW_013769244.1:0-798 GCF_000517525.1 Limulus polyphemus
GCACCCCTCTCTACCATGCAGGATGCAATGGCCAAAGCTTTTGAATTCAAATCCTACGTTAAGTCCAGCACAGAGGTACCGAGGTTGGTACAGTCATCTGGATTCAAGGCCAGAAAAGGTCAGCTTTCAGAGAGGTTTGAGGGATTTTGCTGGCACTGTAACAAATCTGGGCACAAGAGAGCTCAGTGCTGGCAACATCAACACAGGGAAAATGCCACAGCAGGATAGGCTGCCACCCAGAAAGGTTGTTGGAACTGTGGAGAGCAAGGACATACGAGGAACCAGTGTAAGAAGAATACTACCAATAAGTCAGCTTCGGGAAACCAGTAGTGGTTGGTGCAGAGGGACGCCCACCAACTCCCATTGTGAAAGTCCCAACAGCTAAGTGTAAAATGGCAAGCACACATAATGTCTACGTGACAGGAAAGCTGGATGGCCAAAAGTTCAACTTTGTCATAGATTCTCCATATCAGCAAACCCTTGTGAGTATCAAAGTTCTAGATCACAAAGGAGTGCCAGAAGCCATACAGAAGCTATGTGGTGTGACAGAACATTATGCAAAGTTGTAGGGGCTTGTGTGGGTAACTATTGAGTTCATGGGCATAAAGGACAGACACAAAGTATACTTGGCTGACATTGAAGACCAATGAATACTAGGGTTGGACTACTTACTACCGGGGAAGTGTTTAATTAATTTTGATAAAATAACGTTTGGGAACAGCAAAGACCAAATTCAGGTAAATGTTAAAAAAGAGGTTGGACTAACCAAGTACCATCATGCTGAAGTCAGCGTGACTG
>NW_013769245.1:0-798 GCF_000517525.1 Limulus polyphemus
GATATATACCTATTCAAGTTTAAGTTTTGTTAGGTACCACTATTTGGCGTCCATTGTTTATGTGTTGATATATTCCTTGTTTGTATGATAACGAAGCTGTTGTTTAGAATAACTATTTCTTTTGCTAGGTTGTCTAAAATTTCAGCTTCTAAGTTACTTTTAGGTTGATAAGTTCCATTTTCTTATATCTTGTAGTTTACTCCAACCGAACTCATGTTCGATTCACGAAATGTTTCAGTTAGATGCCTTTCAGCTTTTTCAGTTAATATGGATACACATATACACACAAATAACCTAATATTTTATGTATTGCATCACTTCATATTATCCAATATTATGTTACGACCACAACTTATTTTAACAAAACTATCCTAGACCCTCTACTGACATGTGCGCTAGTATGGTTTCTGGATCAGTTCAGGTCCTAACTCTGCTGCAATATGATATTTTTCGCTTCCACGTGGAACTTGAAACACTACATTGTTCCAAATATTCTCCTGTGGTTCTACAGCCTTTAACAAACTCGCAAGGGATGTATATTCCTATGTGGTGCAGTTCACGTACGTGGTGGCACGCCATGAACAATAACCTAGGTACAACGTTCTTACAAAAGATAATAAACCCCGTGTACAATGGTGCACGCCATGAACAATAACCTAGGTACAACGTTCTTCCAAAAAATAATAAACCCCATGTACAATGGTGGCACGCCATGAACAATAACCTAGGTACAACGTTCTTACAAAGGATAATAAACCCTGTGTACAATGGTGGCACGCCATGAACAATAACCTAGGT
>NW_013769246.1:0-3017 GCF_000517525.1 Limulus polyphemus
ATAGAATAATTATTGGTAAATATCAGTTAGATTAACAACTTCTAATATATAGAAAAGCCTGTGCATTTTGGTAACTCTATGTTTTAACAATGGCTTTTATGTCATGTTGCTTAGCAACAAACGTATAACTTAATATTGTAATTTGTCTATGTATTGAAAGTATAAAATGAAGTGTATAGACAGCAAAACTGGAAAAATATTTGTTGATTTCTTAATTTAAAGTCGTCGTTGATTAAAAACGTTGGTGATAAAACATAAAATAGCTTAATTAAGAAACGATTTAGGTTTAAAATTGAATCGATATTTTTATTTTCCTGATAAATTTTATTCACTTGGTTCTAGGCTAAGTAATTCCACACTACTACGTCTTTACTTTAGGCTTATTACACCAACACTCACTACACTTATAAGGTTTCACGGCTTCCTTGCACTCCCGTCACTACAATCTTAATGGCAGACAGTAATCGAACTATTCTATCTAGGTAAATGCATTTTGGCGAAATCAAGCGTGACGCTACACACACTGGCTTTTATATCGGTTAGATTACTTCAACCCCAAAAAGCAGGGAATTAACAATGCAAGTACACACTTTTCTGATGTTCTAAAACTGACTTACAAAAATGATTTATAAGATTATTCATTGTTTGTAGTATCGGATGACGTAACTTTCGTGCCAAGTAAATTGATATTATATATGTAATTAGCGACACCTATAAACAGTAGATTACTCTGAACAGATGTTATTACTAATTACATTTGCATTGTAATTGTTAAATAAAGTAAAATAATAATGTGACCCATTCATCTATTACATTGCACGACTCAGCTACCCCTAACAGTTCACAAACAAACAGAAACTTGCGGAGGCTAATATTTAATTGTATCTAATTGTATCCTACTTAATTGTATCTAATTGTATCCTTGTTATCTCATCTCTACTTTACGTGTAATTTGTGTTGTCTCATCTAGACTTTACGTGTAATTTGTATTGTCTCAACTATACTTTACGTGTATTTTGTATTGTCTCACCTTTTACTTTACGTGTAATTTGTGTTGTCTCACCTCTACTTTACGTGTAATTTGTATTGTCTCATATCAACTCTACGTGTAATTTGTGTTGTCTCATCTCAACTTTACGTGTAATTTTGTGTTAACAAAAATCTAACCAAATCATTGCTGTAAATTAGTTGATGTTTATCACATTAAGACATTACTTCTTTATAATGATTCTTTTCTTATTTTTTACATTTTGAAACACAATGACAACTACATCGCTACAGATAGTATTTTACATATTGGATGACAACGATAATTATACACGATGTAAAAACACTTTTTGTAAGAACATTCTCTGATTTATGAAAAGTTTTGTATTTTACTTTGGAAGTTAATATCGTTGTGTGAACGTACAAGCTGTCGAGGCATTGATTTTTAGGCCTAAATAAAAATGCTGTAAAATCATATTTAGCTTCAGATAAATTTTTTTCTTCGCATTTAACTCTCACAGAATCTTAAGTTGAGGTGTTTAAAAAATAGCATTTCAGAATTATCTTTTCTCTGTCTCAAATCAGTATCGCTTTCATTAGTTTCTCGAGGTCTGATCACAACAGCTATGTCAGTATGACTGATGTCTCGTGTAGGAATAAGTTAAAAAACGTCAAAAAATGTCACTAACAGTAGATACCGACTGACTGATATATTACCATGTGTTGTCTCATCTATACTTTACGTGTAATTTGTGTCTCACCTCTACTTTACGTGTAATTTGTATTGTCTCATCTACACTTTACGTGTAATTTGTATTGTCTCACCTTTACTTTACGTGTAATTTGTATTGTCTCATCTACACTTTACGTGTAATTTGTATTGTCTCACCTTTACTTTACGTATAATTTGTGTTGTCTCACCTCTACTTTACGTGCAATTTGAAACATATCCCTAAACAACGTTGAAACATATTCCTAAACAATGCTGAAATATTTCCCTAAACAACGTGAATCTCTTACAAAAACTACGGAAATCGATTCCCCCCCTCCCGTGGCTCAGCGGTAGATCTGGAGACGTTTAACGCTAAAGACCGGGCTTCGATACCCGTGTTGAACACACTTCAGATGGCTCATCGTGTAGTTTTGTGATTAACTACAACCTGTCATAATGATTACAACGACCTGGTTGTTAATATTTACGAGTAAGAATATAAGTTACTTATTTCAAACATTAAAGTTTTAAGGAAACAATAAATAATGTTAAGTTGTACCAACAAAAGATTTTGACAAAGTTTACTTAAAGTGAGGCTAGTTATTTACTTCTCCGATACCAGAAATTGATTAGGTATATAATCTGGCCAGTAGAATATCAATAACATGCTCACGTGCCCGACTCTCTCTCTCTTTATGTGCGAGTCTTGTAATTACTGACTTTAATTGCGAATAGCAGACATTATTAGAGTAAACCTCCAGTAGTGATAACAAATTAATGTATACACTGTGTAGCCTTTTCGTGTAATTTGTGTTTAAGCAAAGACTGTAGCGAGAAGCCTAACATTGAAGACTTCAAAATAATAGACTCAACAACAGACAAATGAACGGACATTAAGGAAAAATGAAGCCTTCCTAGTTCGAAACTTAAAACCAAAGCTGAACAACCAGCAAACAACACCACTGCATCTCAAACTGGAATAAACTTATCTTGGCTGAGATGGGCAAATAAATCTGTTTTATAACTAAACTAAAAATACAGCTGTGACAAACTAATTGATACACTTGTTAAACTGTATTTGTGGTTAGTGAACTAACCTATGTAGTGCAAGGATAACCAATCGGGGAACCTTATTCAGGTGAATTAGGTGAGGTTATTCTGTTTAAAGGAACCATATTCAGGTGAATTAGAAGGGTATTCTGTTTTAAGGAACCTTATTCAGGTGAATTAGGTGAGATTATTCTGTTTTAAGGAACCTTATTAAGGTGAATTAGGTGAGGTTATTCTGTTTTAAGGAAGAACCTTATTAAGGTGAATT
>NW_013769247.1:0-797 GCF_000517525.1 Limulus polyphemus
ACACTACAAGTAAAGCTTGTGGTTCTTTAATTTGACACTACAAGTAAAGCTTGTGGTTCTTTAATTTCACACTGCAAATGAATTTTGTGATTATTTTATTCCATGCTACAAGTAAAGCTTGTGGTTCTTTAATTTCACACTACAAGTAAAGCTTGTGGTTCTTTAATTTCACACTGCAAATGAAGATTGTGGCTGTGTCATAACATAGGGTTAACATGACATAACAAAGGTAAATGTGATTATCCAACATTTTGAATAAAGGTTGAACTTAAACGCTCTTAATATTTTCCTTCTGTTAAAACATTATTATTTCCTATTTATTTAAAAGTAATACGTATGTCTGTCCACTATTAAATTATTCAAAAATAACTATGAAACTATTTCGATAGGTATTATTTGTAAAAAAAGTGGATGAAACAAACTTATCCAAGACTTTGTAAGCACTGAACTGGTAATTTAAAAACCTAGATTCTATCGTCCCTAGTGAGCGACAGTGTTTACCTAGCCTGTCGCATCATATGAAATATGGCGTGCCAGTGTTTCCTGCGTGGCATCATATAAATCCACAGTGTTAGTAAGTCATGATAAATCTCGGTGCATTCAACAAAGTGCCGACAATGTAACCCGCCCAAGGATTGGCTGTGGGTGCTACTAACTAGCTACCTTCAGTCTAGTCTATCAGTCAAAAATTATGGATGGCTAGGCACAGATAGCCCATGTGTAGCTCTGCGCGAAATTTCTACAAATAAAATAATAACATCAAAAAATTGGCTATCAGGTTCAGGGGTTCGAGTGGT
>NW_013769248.1:0-1051 GCF_000517525.1 Limulus polyphemus
GTAGAGGTATGTTGTTCAGTTGCAAGTACTGTGTGTAATAATAAATTTATAAACTATACTTTGGTGTATATGAACCACAGTAGAGATATGTTATTCAGTAGCAAGTATTGTGTGTAATAATAAATTTATAAACTATACTTTGGTGTATATGAACCACAGTAGAAGTATGTTATTCAGTAGCAAGTGCTGTGTGTAATAATGGAAAGATACACTATATTTTGGTGTATATGAACCACAGTAGAAGTATGTTATTCAGTATCAAGTACTCTGTGTAATAATAAAAAGATACACAATACTTTGGTGTATATGAACCACAGTAGAGGTATGTTATTCAGTAGCAAGTACTGTGTGTAATAATGAAGAGATACAGTATACTTTGGTGTATATGAACCACAGTAGACGTATGTTATTCAGTAGCAAGTACTGTGTGTAATAAAGAAGAGATACAGTATACTTTGGTGTATATGAACCACAGTAGAGTTATGTTGTTCAGTTGCAAGTACTGTGTGTAATAATGAATAGATACACTCTATTTGGTGTATATGAACCACAGTAGAGTTATGTTGTTCAGTTGCAAGTACTGTGTGTAATAATGAAGACGTACACTATTCTTTGGTGTATATGAACCACAGTAGAGGTTTGTTATTCAGTAGCAAGTACTGTGTGTAATATGAAGATATAAACTATACTTTGGTTATGTTATTCAGTAGCAAGTACTGTGTGTAATAATGAAGAGATACACTATACTTTGGTGTATATGAACCACAGTAGAGTTATGTTGTTCAGTTGCAAGTACTGTATGTAATAATGAAGAGATACACTATACTTTGGTGTATATGAACCATAGTAGAGGTATGTTATTTAGTAGCAAGTACTGTGTGTAATAATGAAAAGATACACTATACTTTGGAGTATATGAACCACAGTAGAGGTATGTTGTTCAGTGGCAAGTCTTGTGTGTAATAATGAAGATATAAACTATACTCTGGTGTATATGAACCATAGTAGAAGTATGTTATTCAGTAGCAAGTACTGTGTGTAATAATGAAGA
>NW_013769249.1:0-1131 GCF_000517525.1 Limulus polyphemus
CATGTCGGCCCTTGCCATTACAGTTTTTAAGACTAAAGTCACCTGAACGAAATATGCTGAACCATCGTTGACACTTACGAACATTCAAAACATTTCCATAAACTTCTTTGATATTCTTTGTGGCTACATGGGCATTGTTTCCTTTCTTGTATTCAAACAGCATTTCATACGAAATTTATGTCTCGTCGTGAGCCATCAATATAAGAGATTAGAGTATACTAAACTTTACACATTATATAGGCTACACATACGTGATGTTTGACAGTTTGTTTAACTATTATACGTGATGTACATTTTTTGGCAGGTGGTTAATGAAAATGTTCCAAAACACATTAATTTCTTGATGACCTAATACTGTCTGAGGAGGCTCCTGTATTTTTACCCATCAGTCTTGTAACATAGTTTGCTCGTTGCTATACTTTGTACCTGATTTGATTTATATGACCAGTCCATGTTATTTTGAATCATATGTCATTCCAAAAAAATTTGCTGATATGACAACATTTAGAAAAGCTCCATTCAAGTTGTTACGTCTCCGTTTGTTAATTGATTTTTCCGTAACTTCGTTCCAACGAAACTTTAACGACACAAGTCTTTACTTAATAAAACTGGTTTATTCTTTCCGAATATAACTCTGCGATACACTTAATCTCAATACTCGCGCTAAAACAACACTGTAACGAACGAACGTTAACTTCAACAATACCGTGTGACTGCAGTTCAATTACTCACTATCTACACCTACATTACATTACTTTACCGCGTCACGTTTTCCCCTCTTATATATACCAGCCTACTCCTACTAGTAAATACTAGAGCATTCGCCAAAGTACATGATAATTCTAGAAACGTTGCGTCACTGTAGTCATGTGACTCGCTGACGCAACAAAGTATATCTCAGTATTTTAACCAATTTTGAAAATTAGACTAGATTCGTCTTTGGAACACTTATTTTTATTTTGTGCTTTTGACAATATTTAACTATTTGATTTAAAACAGGTTGCATGTTTGAAACTGCAGTTAAAGGGTCACAGAACTCTTCCATATTGTAAAAACATGGACTGCTGTATGGGCTAGTCATTTGGAGTTTGACTTAAATCCACCTTACAATAGTGTTGCGTCAGCGAGTCA
>NW_013769250.1:0-797 GCF_000517525.1 Limulus polyphemus
CTCATGGTCAAGGTATAACCCTACTGTCGAATTTTAGGAGTGAAACTAAATATATAGGAACTAAACTAAATATAAGGATTCCAGAATTACAAGAATTACTAACGAAAAAGGAATTACAGTTAATTCAGAGTATAGATATAGAGACAGATATTAAAGGATTAAAAGATATACTAGAGGACACTAAACATTTACCTCCTAGGAAGTCAGAGTTAAATCTTAAGGATTTTCAACACCATGTAGACCGATTATGTGCTACAGCTGGAAAACAGAAGTCAGATAATTGGAGATTATCTAACTGGGTGATGATAACCTTATGCTTAGTAGTGGTACTAGTAAGCATAAGTTGTATATCAAATAAGACAAATTGGCTTTAGTAAAGTTAATGACATTAGATGGGCTATGTAAAACTAGAAAGAAGAAAAGAAAAGGAACAGGCAATAATGAAATGTCTGAATATTCAGAAGCTACTGAAATAGTAGAACTGAATGAGTAGGCCCCATCTAATCAGGATATAGCTTGATTATTTAGATGATTACAAAATTATCTAGATATAACCAATTGGCGAGGTTAGTTGATTTCTAAAAGATGATATCAGTCAAAATTATAGGCAAAATTATTAGGCATAGAAAGTTCGAGAAAAGACAGAAATAGACAATGACTGGAAGTAAGAAAAGTTCGAGAAAGGACAGAAATAATAGACAGTGACCAGAAGTAAGAGACAAATGAAGCTTATGACCAGTAGACGAAAATAGATGGTTAGATAGTACAACGAATCCAGAAATAAACTACACGGAAAG
>NW_013769251.1:0-799 GCF_000517525.1 Limulus polyphemus
GTTATTATTGATGATGGAGAGGTTGTTTAGGTTTGTAAATGATTTCATAATGGGATCGTTTTGATTGTTTATTTTGCAGTTAAAATCTGTGTGTATTGAATGTAATTCTCCGTTAATAATGAACTTTGGTTAAGTATTGGAGACTAATTATGTGCAGTTGTGATTGTGGGTAAATTTATAGTAGTATTTCTTTGTTTTTTAAGGGAAATGGTTACATATAATGTGTTGGTGAGATTGTTGGTGGGTGAGAGGGGTCGCTAATGTCCTTTTTATAGAGAAGGTCTATTACACAAAATGCATGTTAAACATCCTTATTATCGCACTGGGAAATTGCTTAATGTCCGAGCGACTCTAGTTTTAAACCCGAAATCCATACTAATTAGAATGGGTCAATACGACTATAGGATGAAATTACACCACGACAAAATTGAAGACAATCAATTCCATTCCAGTACAGAACTGATGAGTAATTCACCATAGAGCCTGAATGCTTTGAAACATGCTCTGTGAAGAGAAAGTGTAAAATCGCTAAACTATCACTCCTGTTAATAACACAGAGTGTGTCCTGCTATTATTTTGGCCTCGCAACACAATACCGTGTACATCATTTATTGTGAAAATAAATAAAAACCGGCTAAAAATAATATTTTATAATATATTATATAAAAAAGATTTAAAATGTCACTATGGCCGAACTGTCTAAGGCGCCGGACTGTTATTAAAACGGATGCGTATTCTGGTCTCCAAATGGAGGCGTGGGTTCGAATTCCACTTCTGACATTATTTTGATTCCTCTTCA
>NW_013769252.1:0-798 GCF_000517525.1 Limulus polyphemus
AGAGTCAGAAAGTTCGGGTTCATTATATATTGACTTACACGTTCATTACTATATATACATAAACTGTCTACATCAAAATAAGAAAGTTTAGGATCATTATATATTGACTTACATGTTCATTACTATATATTCATAAACTGTCTCCATCAAAATAAGAAAGTTTGGGTTCATTATATATTGACTTACATGTTCATTACTATATATACATAAACTGTCTCCATCAGAGTCAGAAAGTTTAGGTTCATTATATATTGACTTACATGTTCATTACTATATATATAAGCTGCCTCCATCAAAATAAGAAAGTTTAGGTTCATTATATATTGACTTACATGTTCATTACTATATATACATAAATTGTCTACATCAAAATAAGAAAGTTTAGGTTCATTATATATTGACCTTACGTGTTCATTTATTGATAAACTCAGCCACATATACATTGTTGAAACTAACTAATAACATTTTAAGTAATTAGTATTAATGTTGGATATCATTTTATGAAGTGTTTAAGTAATTGTATATAGTGTAGAATTAACAGTAAAATGTTGAGTCAATGTTTAGTTAACTGTATCCGACTGAACTAACCTTTGTATGTAGTGTAGAATTAACAGTAAAATGTTGAGTCAGTGTTTAGTTAACTGTATCCAACTGGGCTAACCTTTGTATGTAGTGTAGAATTAACAGTAAAATGTCGAGTCAATGTTTAGTTAACTGTATCTGACTGGGCTAACCTTTGTATGTAGTGTAGAATTAACAGTAAAATGTTGAGTCAATGTTTAGTTAATTGTATCCAAC
>NW_013769253.1:0-798 GCF_000517525.1 Limulus polyphemus
TTCTTATTGATAGTACACAGTATCGTTAAATCTCGTGTCTTCTCATTGATAAAACACAGTATCGTTAAATCTCGTTAATTTTATTGATAGTACACAGTAATGTTAAATTTTGTGTTTTCTTATTGACAGTACACAGTATTGTTAAATTTTTATGTCTTCTTCTTGACAGTACACAGTATTGTTAAATCTTGTGTCTTCTTATTGATACTACACAGTATTGTTAAATCTTGTGTCTTTTTATTGATAGTACACAGTATTGTTAAATTTTGTGTTCTTCTTATTGATAGTACACAGTATTGTTAAATCTTGTTTCTTATTATTGATAATACACATTATCGTTAAATCTTGTGTCTTCTTATTGACAGTACACAGTATTGTTAAATCTTGTGTCTTCTTATTGACAGTACACAGTATTGTTAAATTTTTATGTCTTCTTATTGACAGAACACAGTATTGTTAAATCTTGTGTCTTATTATTGACAGTACACAGTATTGTTAATTTTTTATGTCTTCTTTTTGACAGTACACAGTATCGTTGAATCTTGTGTTTTCTTATTGACAGTACACAATAAGGTTGAATCTTGTGTTTTCTTACTGACAGTACACAGTATTGTTAATTCTTGTGTTTTCATATTGACAGTACACAGTATTGTTAAATCTTGTGTCTTCTTATTGACAATTAACAGTATTGTTAAATTTTGTGTCTTGTTATTGATAGTACACAGTGTTGTTAAATCTTGCGTCTTCTTATTGACAGTACATAGTATTGTTAAATCTTGTGTCTTCTTATTGACAGAA
>NW_013769254.1:0-798 GCF_000517525.1 Limulus polyphemus
GTTTTTACCAAACATGGGAGAGCTATAAAAATGGCTTTGGGAATTTAACCAGAGAATTTTGGTTGGGTAAATAATTGTTTAATTAATAGTTATGAAATTTATTTTCATTCTCTACGTGCCATAAGCTATTTTCACATATGTCACCAATGCTTGAAACCTTTTACGCTCAAAAAATAATATTAATGTATATTCCAATCCTTAGGAAATGACATTATATTCGTCTTAACTAATCAAGACAACGTGGTACTCCGTGTAGACTTGGAAGACTTTGAAGGTGGTCGAAGATATGCAGAAGCTGATGAATTTTTGGTTCGAAGTGAGAGAGAACTCTACAAAATGTCTTTTAAGACGTACAAGGGTGACGCAGGTAAAAGTGTTAGCCTTATTTTGCTAGTGTAAACGTGTGGATAGTATAAACTTATAACCAACATAAATTTATGACTAGTATAAACTTATGACCAGTATTAACTTATGACTAGTATAAACTTATGATTATCATAAATGTGTGGCCAGCATAAATTTATGACCAGTATAAATTTATTACTATTATAAACTTATGACCAGTGTAAACTTGTGGCTAGTATATATTTATGACCAGTATGAACATAGGACCCATATAACCCTTAACTCTATTTTAGAAATGTGTATAAGTGAATTATTGTGCTATTATGCAGTAAAAGCTTGTTTCAAGACAAATCACCTAACTTTAGGCAAAACTTAAATATAAATTACTAGTCCCTAAGCTACTGCATTTGGAACAAAAAATATCACTATCTTCATTGCTTTATTGGGTGATTT
>NW_013769255.1:0-798 GCF_000517525.1 Limulus polyphemus
GTTTGATTATTGTGTAAAAAATTTTTAAAGTTTGTTTAGCTAAAATAGACTACTTACACTCTGTCCACCGCGGAGAATTGATTTGTTTATTTGTTTTGAATTTCGCGCAAAGCTACACGAGGGCTATCTGCCCTAGCCGTCCCTAATTTAGCAGTGTAAGACCAGAGGGAAGGCAGCTAGTCATCACCACCTTAGGCTACTATTTTACTAACAAATAGTGGGATTGACCGTAACATTATAACGCCCCCACAGCTGAAAGGGCGAGCATGTTTATATCCTCGAATAAATGTAAAATTGTAAAACTAATTCTAGCTTTATACATGTAAAAATATTGCGATTTTATTTTCTATTTAACTTAGATATAGAATTTACAATACTAGTTTATATTAAGAAGTTACTCTCACACAGAATCGATGAGCTGGTTTCCTTCTAAAATACATTTCACAATATTAAATTCCGGGAAAAATAATAAGAATAAACAGTCTCTGGGATCTAATACACACTATTATTGTCTTCAACAACTCTGCTGAGAAAAGATCTTTAACTGAATAGTTAAAGAGTTAGAATTTCCCCCCCCCCCCAGTGGCACAGTGGTATGTCGGCGAACTTACAACGCTAGAAACCGTGTTTCGATACCCGCGGTGGGCAGAGCACAGATAGTCCATTGTGTAGCTTTGTGCTTAACTTCAAACAAACAATGTCTGAAGTAAAATAGAAAACTAAACTATTCTTGGTATATGACATTTTCGAAATAGCTCTTCCTAATTGATAAATCTTAACTTCTTTAATGTTCATTAT
>NW_013769256.1:0-834 GCF_000517525.1 Limulus polyphemus
ACAATGAAATGCTTTCAGAAACGAACAATATCATCCAACCAAAGTTAAATAGTGTCCAAAAAGGACTATCATTCGACCAAAGTTATATACTATCAAGAACAAGGAATATCAACCGAACAAAGTTAAACTGTAGCAAACAAAGGATTTTCAACTCACAAGTCCAGTAGTTTCTGGAAACTATTACTGAAGAAAATCGGAATAGAACAATTCACAAGATGTTTTATAAAGAGATGTATGTATGAAATAAATATTTGTTTTCTGTCAATGGAGAGAAAAGTATCCTGAAAAAGAAAGGGTGTCTAAGCAAAGACTGTGGAGCCGATAACTCAATGTGTTATAAGAGAATGTCAACTTACACTGAATCTCACCAAACTGTAGTGGTGAACCAATTTGACAAGCTAGACTTGACATGAGACAAGCATATCATGACCTCCACTTGTATGTAAATGATGTTTACGTAAAACACAAAACTTTAACTTGCAAAAATGTATTTCTTGCCTAACAAATATTTGCAATAATGAACAATACAAACTGGATTTTTATTTCTCGTGTACCCATGTACAATCACTGACGTCGTCGCCATAGGTGCAATGTTGAATGTGTTTCGTTTCAAAAAAGTGCATAAAATGTGTTTACCGAACACAAAAATATTTCTACAACGGTTAGTGCTCGAAATGAAGAGAAGAATTCCGTCATAATTGTTCAAACAAATATAATTTCTCCCCCATTTTAACTAATTCATGTGTATGAGGGAAATGTTTCGAGTGAGGACTTGACTAACTGACTTATCATCAATAGTATGACTGTAACTGTACACACGTGCCTTTGATCCTT
>NW_013769257.1:0-798 GCF_000517525.1 Limulus polyphemus
TGTGTCTGTCGTCTGCTGACAACTGTCCGAGTATTTCCAGTAGTTGTCCCTTCAAGCTCATTGCCAGATACACTGCTTTTTGCTCCTCTGTCCATCCATTCATCTCTTCCAGGAGCTCAAATTGTGCTCTATATGCTTCGCACGGTGCCTTCCCATCGATTTCCTGTGGCTTCCTTCGTAGAAGATCACCCCTATTGCTGACATTCGTATCTGGGATGTGTCTTCTAACAGGACTGAAAATGTCTGCATTAGGGTTTAGCTGAGGGTTCTGGAAGGGGATTGCCATTGTCTGGGTCTGATTAAGTCGATGGTTAATGTATCCTCCTTGTGTAAAATACAATAAACCATCCTTTAATGTATTTAATTCGCTTTGAAATTTACTAAGCTTTTCCATTTGTACTTCTTGTTTCCTTTCTTGTTCCAGTTGCCACTGCTGTAGTCTCTCTTCTTGTTTATTTTCTCGTTCTTCTTGTTTCTTTTCTTTTTCCCCCAACAACTGTTGTAATCTTTCTTGTTTATTTTGCTGTTCACGCTGCCACTGTTGCAAGTTGGCTTGCCACTATTGTAATCTCTACTCTTGTTTCTTTTCTTTTTCCTCCATCAACTGTTGTAATCTCTCTTCTTGCTTCTTTTCTTTTTCCTTCAACAACTGCTGTAATCTCTCTTCTTGTTTATTTTCTCGTTCCTCCAACAACTGCTGTAATCTCTTTTCTTGTTTATTTTGTTGTTCGAGCTGCCACTGTTGCAGGTTTTCTTGCTACTGCTGTTGTTTCTCTTCTTGTTTCTTTTCTCGTTCTT
>NW_013769258.1:0-1630 GCF_000517525.1 Limulus polyphemus
TAGACTCGTACCGTTTAGAGAACCAGGAACGTATAGACTCGTGCCGTTTAGAGAACCAAGAACGTATAGACTCGTGCCGTTTAGAGAACCAAGAACGTATAGACTCGTACCGTTTAGAGAACCAGGAACGTATAGACTCATACCGTTTAGAGAACCAGGAACGTATAGACTCGTACCGTTTAGAGAACCAAGAACGTATAGACTCGTACCGTTTAGAGAACCTGGGCTTGGATAAAGAAATGATTATCACATACATATGTACATACATAGTAGGAAGAATTTAAAGTGAAACGTAGGACTTGTGACCAAATATCTATATATCAATACATACACAGTCATACGCATATGCATTAAAGTTATACTGTAAATAGATACGTAATGAAGGGAGAGATAAGCCTTTAATATGTACGTTTCTATATATAGTGTTTTGAGATGTCTTTTACTCACCACGATGATTCTATCTTTATATAGGATTTTAAGAATATCTAGTATTGATGATACTTATTTATTATTGTGAATTATTAAGCCAATAAGCTGTTCAACTTATTAAAAATATATGTGAAATCCAATCTATCCTTGTCACATGTTCCCCCCCCCCACACTCACACACACTCTTTCAATACTAGAATACTTTCGTTTGACAGAATATTCTCATGCATACCCCAGCTACGGAAACTGTCTCCTACCATCATCACCACTTTTTAAAACAAAGTTACGTCACTGGTATTAAGAAATAAATGAACTAAAGTACGAGTTAGCGATTATGAAATCACTAAATTATTACATGTGTGTATGTATTTAATACAGATGTAAAGTGTTTGTATATGTATTCTCTCTGTGTGTATGTATAGGGCTCCCAGTGAAGATTTAGGTATTCCTATTATGTTCGGGTCTTTACATATATATATCACTTATGGGTTGTTTTTTTCAAGCATTTAAAAGGGAAGGAGTGCCCTAATGGAATACCGTTAACTATTTCTTTTCAATCACAAATTTTTGCTATGTTTGATCTAGCTAAAAAATGATTAACATGAATCATCCGTGGGTAAGATTCGGAAGCTTAATCGTTTCTCCCAAGAGTCTTTTTCATTTAGTAAAACGACATTAAAAATAGGTTTTAGTGATCCGTAACGAACAGTTTATTTGTAGGTATGCTACAACTCTTTCAAAGAAATTGGACGAGCAGAGGAAAAGTCTTAAGTGGAAAAATATTTCATTCTCGATTATCTCGCACAATCCCAATTTTCAAGTGCAGAGAATATATCACTCTTTCTACTACTTGGTTATTTCAAGTTGCTTGTTTGAAATTAAGCACAAAGCTACACAATGGGCTATCTCTGCTCTTCTCACCTCGGGTATCGAAATCTGGTTTCTAGCGTTGTAACTCCGCAGACATACCGTTGTGCCACTGGGGACTAAAGCTATACAATGGGCTATCTCTGCTCTTCTCATCTCGGGTATCAAAATCTGGTTTCTAGCGTTGTAACTCCGCAGACATACTGCGGACCAAAGCTATGCAATGGGTTATTTGTATTGTGTCCACCACGTGTATTGAAACCCGGTTTTTAGCGTTATAAGTATTCAGTCTTACCGTTGAGCCACTGGGGACCAAAGCTATACAATGGGTTAT
>NW_013769259.1:0-798 GCF_000517525.1 Limulus polyphemus
TAACTGTTTATTGTTTTCGTGTTCTATGGTAAATTTGATGTTGGGATGAATGGAATTTATGTGTTTAAAGAAAGTTAGTGTATGTTCTGTAGAAGTGAAACCAGCAAAAGTGTCATCAACATATCTGTACCTGTATAGTGGGGGATAAAGAGCAGACTGTATGGCTTGTGTTTCGATCTGGGTCATAAATATATTGGCAAGAACGGGTGAAATAGGATTGCCCATACTTAAACAATCTATTTGAAAGAAATGTTCGTTGTTGAAAATGAAGTTGGTTTTAGTCGTTGTAAATTCTAGGAGAGAAGCAAAAAATGTGCTGGGGATGTGCATTAATTTGTTGGGGTCATTAGTGTAGAGGTTGAGTGCAATATTGCAACCTTCATTGGCGGGGACCTCGGTGAAGAGTAACACGACATCAAAACTAGCCATTAATGCTTTCGAATTTAGTTGTTCTAGTGTATACTTGAAATTGAACGCATCTTTAAAAAATGAACCTGCAGATGTTACATATGGTGTGAGAGCCCAGACTATGTATTTGCCAAGATTGTAGTTGAATGAATCATAAGTGGACAGTATAGGTCATAGGGGGTAGTCCTGTTTGTGTAGTTTAGGAATGCCATAGAGTTGTGGTGTTCGTGAATCAGTTTTACGTAGATAAAAATAAAGATCGTCAGTAATTAAATTATCTTTTTTCATTTGTAATAAAGTTCTGTTTAATTGTTTTTCGTGTGTGTTTGTTGGGTTGTTTGGGATGGCTTTGAATTTCTTTTTATCGGAAAGGATGTCGTTCAATTTGCC
>NW_013769260.1:0-1356 GCF_000517525.1 Limulus polyphemus
CCAAACTTATATATGCTATAATTTTTAGTTTGCGTATTTAAAAGGCAAGTCACGCAATAAATGACCAAATCCTTTCATAGTGGTTTCCCACCAAGAAAGGCCTCGTGACAGGAATAGTGGCTTCAGGTTTAGCTGTAACTCCTCTCTTTATGAATAGTGTACAGACATTCTTTGTGAATCCTAGTAATCTCCAACCTGCTTCTGATGGGTAAGTTACAAGTTTCTGTAAACTTACGTGATGCTTCTTGAAGTAAAACATAGACTACTAGTTTCAACTTTCAAGCACCTTATCTTACTTTTTATTCAAAATCATCAAAATTATTGCTTTTTATTATCGACTATAACCCACGAGATCCTGTACATTATTGTTAGTAGTCAGTGTTAATTATTTTAGCGCTTACATGAAATAAACTTTTTACATTACTTAAGTTGAGGTTCTTACAAAACACCGTTTAAGGCCTAAAGTCATGGTTATGAATATGTAAAGTTCTTAGGTTTTAGTGTTTTTTATGGTATTTTCTAACAGAACAAAACGTTTTGAAGTGTGTACAGTAGCTTTATAGGGTTATATGTCGTACATTATTCATTTATGAAATTTATGGTATTTGGAAATGTTAAATGTTGGCTGTTGAAATTGGCTAAATGATATGTTAGCTAATAAACTGGAGTAAGGTATTTTAAAGAAACAAATATTATATCACATCGGGAATTGAAGATATCATTTACACATAACTTTTATCTATTATTAATTTTTTGTTTGTTTCATTGTTTGTAAGTAAGTACAAAGCTATCTAATGAGTTATCTGTGCTCACCACGGGTATAGGAACCTGGTTTCTAGCGTCATAAGTCCGCATACTTACGGCTGTCCAACTATTAGAATAAGAGTGTAAAATTATCATTATATATAACCCGCGAGATCCTTTGTATTATTGGTTGTAGTTATTCTTAATTATTAACATTTTTAAAGTTAAAGTATTCAGAAAGCACCAGACAAAAAACCTCTAAAATCATGGTTATGAATAAATAAAGTTCCTAAGTTTTTTAACCTAAAATAAACGCTCAATGTGCTCGAATTTTTTTTTTCATTTTATTGGTCCTAAATGCTTAGAATATCTTGTGTGATGTGGGAACAAAAGAGTGTAACTACAAGCATTTAACCCAGTTTCTAGAGTTATAAGACCTCAGACTTAATAACATTGAACAACATTAGATCCCGTAGTAGCACAGCAGAAAAAATGAGTAATAGATAAAACCGTTGTTTGTAGACAATCTACACAATAAGTCATCTGGGTTGTGTCCTCTACCGGTATACAAACTCAGTTTCTAGCGTTAAAAGTCCACAAACTTGCTGCTGT
>NW_013769261.1:0-1657 GCF_000517525.1 Limulus polyphemus
TACACGGCTGAAGAACGTACTAGTCAGGTAAGTCACAATATACAAAATATACGGCTGAAGAACGTACTAGTCAGGTAAGTCACAATATACAAAATATACGGCTGAAGAACGTACTGGTCAGGTAAGTCACAATATACAAAATACACGGCTGAAATAAGTACTAGTCAGGTAAGTCACAATATACAATATACACAGCTGAAGAACGTACTGGTCAGGTAAGTCACAATATACACAGCTGAAGTACATACTAGTCAGGTAAGTCACAATATACAAAATACACGGCTGAAATACGTACTAGTCACAATATACAATATACAAATATACCTGATGATGACAAAACCTTGTCGAAACGTTGTACATTTGCTGTTATGTTAAACTTATATTAAAGTTTTTCTTCATTACCCATTCAAGCCGTCTCCAGCCATTATTAGTCTCAAAGTGGGTTCCTCGTCATCGAAGCTGAATGAAATACTGGTCAAGTAAGTGTCACAATACATAAAATATACAGCTGAATGAAATACTGGTCAGGTAAGTCACAATACATAAAACAAACAGCTGAATGAAACATTGGTCAAGTAAGTGTCACAATACATAAAACAAACAGCTGAATGAAATATTGGTCAGGTAAGTCACAATACATAAACAGCTGGATGAAATATTGGTCAGGTAAGTGTCGCAATACATAAAACAAACAGCTGAATGAAATATTGGTCAGGTAAGTCACAATACATAAAATAAACCGCTGAATGAAATACTGGTCAGGTAAGTCACAATACATAAACAGCTGGATGAAATATTGGTCAGGTAAGTTACAATACATAAAACCAGTATTTCATTCAGCTGATATGATAAATACGTGTATAATTTGTAGCCTCTCCTCCTCACGTGCCATATATTCCCATGCTAAAAATCATTTCTGTACTTTATGGACGTGACTGTACTATGCTATAACAGAAACAGTTAAATCCCACTATTCAGTCAGATATGAGCAGACCATGAGTTGTTGGTCATTGTAGTTGACTAGCTGCTTTTCTTGTGGCCTGTTAATTCAAAATTAAGGACAGCTATGTCATTACTTTATGTCAAAATTCTGAAAATATCGTTCAAAACTCTGATATCTTACACCACACTTTGGGCACCTAGGATTATAAGCAAATAAAGTTGTTGTGTATGTTGAAACATCATTTTGTATATTGTAACTTACCTGTTACTGAAAATTAGTTAATTAAAAAACGGAGACGTAACAATATGTTAAATACGTGTATAATTTGTAGTCTCCCCCTCCTCACGTGCCATATTCATATGATAAATACGTGTATAATTTGTAGTCTCCCCCTCCTCACGTGCCATATTCATATGATAAATACGTGTATAATTTGTAGTCTCCCCTCCTCACGTGCCATATTCATATGATAAATACATGTATAATTTGTAGTCTCCCCTCCTCATGTGCCATATTCCTTCGTACCGACGAAACTTACGCGACACAAGCCTTTACTTAATAAAACTGGTTTATTCTTTCCGAATATAACTTAACCGATACACTCAACAATAGCAACGAACGTCAATAATACTCCGACCGCAGATCAATTACTCACTATCTATCTACACACACATTACCATGCTTTCCGTGTCACGTTTCCCCTCTTATATATAT
>NW_013769262.1:0-798 GCF_000517525.1 Limulus polyphemus
ATTAAGATGGTGTTGCAGCGACAAAAAAAGATGGTAATCTGATGGTGCCATACCTGTAGAATATGGTAGGTGGGGGAGAACTTCCCAATCCAACTACATAATCTCATGTTGCGTCAAATGTGCCACGTGTGGACGTGCATTGTCGTGGAGAAGAAGAAGAACACCTTTCCGATTGACGAGTGAAGGGTGTTTCTGATGAAGGGCTTGATTTAAACGTTCCAGTTACTGATTATAGATCTCTGCATTGACAGTTCGCTGTGGACTGAGGAGTTCAAAATGAATTACTCCTTTGATGTCTCACCAAATGCAAAGCATCACTTTCTGTGGATGGATCCCAGGTTTTTTGTTTGGAAGTGGTTTTTGTCTAGGACTGAGCCATTGTTTTAGCGTTTAATATTCGCATAGAGAATCTATTTTTCATCACCGGTGACAATTCTGTACAAAAATGGTTCACGCGCATTACGAGCCAGAAGAGACGAAGCAACGTTCACACGTTGGAAATGATAATCGTCGGGGAGTTTGTGAGGCACCTAAACACCGTCTTTAAGGAGTTTTCCCATATTCCTTAGATGTTTACGTATTGTTTCAAGAAAGACATGCAATTTCAGGGCCATTTCACGAGCGTGTTGCCTTGGGTTAGACTCAACAAGCGTCTTCAGAGCATCAGTATCAATTCCAACATGTCGGCCCCTGCCATCACAGTTTTTAAGGCTAAAGTCACCTGAACGAAATTTGCTGAACCATCGTTGAGACTTACGAAGGTTCAAAACATTTCCATAAACTTCTTTGATATTCTTT
>NW_013769263.1:0-2051 GCF_000517525.1 Limulus polyphemus
ATATATATATATATAGACCGCTTCTATTTTCTACTGTGTTAAAGTAGCGTATTAATACAATTTATCTTTATGAAACACGATTGTCTCTAACATTATATATATATATATAGATCCAGAAAACATTGACTTCTTGGTAACATCACTTTTAAGTTACCAGAAAGAAAAAAAAAGAGAAAAGTAAAAATAAAAACAAAAAGATAGATTAAGATCTTACATAATTTTATGGTTAAAAAAAATAGAACCTCGAATATCATGTCTAGAGATGACAGAAAAGCGAGCCGGCTGAAATGGTTAAAGTCCCCTTATATATCAGTAAATATTACTACGAAAAAAATATTAAGTATTATGATGTAATTATGCAGCAATTATAAACTGAAAATCTCCTGTTCAGTCATATTTCAAGAGGGTTGAACAACAATACCTATTAAACATCTAAACAGATTGAGGATTAAGTGACAACTACCCGTTTTCACACGACATACTGCCTGATAATCAGCCACGTAAAGGAAAAATTAAAGTCGCTGCTAAAATTTTCAAAGAGTAAACACAACTGTCAATTCTCCTCATCAATATTAAGCCAGACGTTAGGACTTTGTAAAATAAACTTTGATGAGTATTTGCTGTAGAGATTAAAATAGTGTTAGGAAAGGATTTGTACCATAACCAAAACGATATGAAAAATAATAAATAAATACAACAAATATATAGACCGTAAACTATATAATCCATTAAAGTTAATAACTCATTTTGTTTTGTTTATAGTACGAGGATAAAATTAGTGTTAGCACTTAAAACTAACAAAATTTTCCTGCCGATCTTCTTTCTATAAAACGTCATACATTTGAAATTTGAAAAACATTGAAACATAAAGACGAATAAGGTTCGGTAAGGGAGATTCGTATTCAACTTTTGTACAGAAATCTCACTGATAAATGGAGTATTAATATTTAACGCGCTTCTAAATAATCAAAATAAAAACCACACTTACTAGGACAAAAATCATCGCAAGTACTCCACCTATATAGTGCACTAAACCCAGAATAAATCCTAGAAAACCTGGACATAATAATAATAATATCCAGTAAGTAGGACAAATACATCTAAATACACAGAAACTATTCGTAACAAACAGTACCCAGAAGGAGGCTGTTAACGTTTACACATTATTTCAAAGAAGCATTACTTAATGCACAAGTATACAATACCAGACAGACCAGTTATTAAAACAAAGCCATCAACATCCAGATTAGATGCATTTAACAAGCAGCATATAAAACAAAACCAGCAACATCCAAGGTTATATATCTAACAGGTAGTGCATAGAACACGATGACAAGGAATAAGACACTATACCTAACAGGTAGTGCATAGAACACGATGACAAGGAATAAGACATTATTTCTAACAGGTAGTGCATAGAACACGATGACAAGGAATAAGACACTATATCTAACAGGTTGTGCATAGAACACGATGACAAGGAATAAGACATTATATCTAACAGGTAGTGCATAGAACACGATGACAAGGAATAAGACATTATATCTAACAGGTAGTGCATAGAACACGATGACAAGGAATAAGACATTATATCTAACAGGTAGTGCATAGAACACGATGACAAGGAATAAGACATTATATCTAACAGGTAGTGCATAGAACACGATGACAAGGAATAAGACACTATATCTAACAGGTAGTACATAGAACATGATGACCAAGAATACGACACTATACCTAACAGGTAGTACATGGAACATGATGACAAAGAATAAGACACTATACCTAACAGGTAGTGCATAGAACACGATGACAAGGAATAAGACACTATACCTAACAGGTAGTGCATAGAACACGATGACAAGGAATAAGACACTATACCTAACAGGTAGTACATAGAACATGATGACAAGGAATAAGACATTATACATAACAGGTAGTGCATAGAACACGATGGCAAGGAATAAGACATTATACCTAACAGGTAGTACATATAACATGATGACCAAGAATACGACACTATACCTAACAGGTAGTACATGGAACACTAT
>NW_013769264.1:0-797 GCF_000517525.1 Limulus polyphemus
ACGGGTATCGAAACCACTGGGGAGCCACGTATACAGACATCCATTATTAAAAACCTTGATTTTTCTGATAGGAAGGGAAACTTCTTGTACAAATTAAAGCATAATTCATCTTTTTTTCTCTAACTTTACCATGGTTACACAGCCGCAGAAGTAAAGTAGTGAATATCGAAAAGTCCCAGGATTTTTTCCCAAATCTTCGGTTAAATCTCGTTATTCTGTTGAAGGTACGTGATTGAATATTTATGATAATAATAATAGCCTCCGATCAAAGTAAGCTATGTGTTTAGAACGAAACTAAAAATGTATTAGAAGATAGCCACTAGAAAACATGGTGGATTCCCCTGGGATACATTATATGCATAGCCAAAGCAAATAAATCTGTTTTGGGATATTTGATAAGAATGTTAATATATATATCCTAATATTGTACGGCACAGCATAAAAATATATATTATGCCGTATGCACAATCTCAACGAAAAAGTTCAATAATAATACAGTACTGTAAGTTTAATTACATTTGCTCAAACGGTATATCGTAAACTTATTAAAACGTATTTGATAAAGAATAAGTGGTATTATAACGGTCTAAAATGAACATTCCGCTACAATTAGGGTTCAACAACAACAAAAAACAATTTATTCAATTATAACAACACTTAGAAATAAATTCAACATTGAGCAAAACACAGTTAATAAACACGTGCCTGGCCAGGACTTGACACTAATGTTAATGAACAATATATCATATAATGGACTCAGGAAAAGGAACCAGAAAGTAAAAAAAAACAACAAAAAA
>NW_013769265.1:0-796 GCF_000517525.1 Limulus polyphemus
CACTCAAACCACCAAGCCTATATTTTGCTGAATTAAGTATTGATTTAAGCATAATGTTTTATCATTTTTGTTTTTAAATGCTGCAAAACAAGTTATACTGACTCATTTAGTAGACAGAAGATTAAATAACTAACAACGAGTAACTTGTAGTTATACTGACTCATTTAGTAGACAGAAGATTAAATAACTAACAACGAGTAATTTGTAGTTATACTGACTCATTTAGCAGACAGAAGATTAAATAACTAACGAGTAACTTGTAGTTATACTGACTCATTTAGTAGACAGAAGATTAAATAAGTAACAACAAGTAACTTGTAGTTATACTGACTCATTTAGTAGACAGAAGATTATATAACTAACAGCGAGTTACTTGTATGCATGTAATAAAAGCATAGAACTCCCAAGTACATGCAAAAATTAAAATGTATTCTTTCCAAATGTAATTATTTGAAGAAAACTTTGAAGAAGGAAAACAGTTTACCTCACCAAGTTCTGTAACTGGCTTCACTACTACAAAAGGAAAACAATTTACCTCACCAAGTTCTGTAACTGGCTTCACTACTTCAGAAGGAGAACAATTTACCTCACCAAATTCTGTAACTGGCTTCACTATTTCAAAAGGAAAACAATTTACCTCACCACGTTCTGTAACCGGATTCACTACTTCAGAAGTTAAACAACTTACTTCACCAAGTTCTGTAACTGGCTTCACTATTTCAGAAGGAAAACAACTTACCACACCAAATTCTGTAACTGGCTTCACTACTTCAAAAAGGAAAACAATTTACCTCAC
>NW_013769266.1:0-798 GCF_000517525.1 Limulus polyphemus
CGACAGTTTTTAAACTTTATAAAAACAATTTAGTTCAGTCAATTTCAGACATTTATTAAGCTTTATTTTTGTTCATGATAACTTGATCGAAACTTCAAAATAAAATCTGCCAAACTATAGGTTGTTTTTCTCTTTTCCAATAAAAGTGTTTATGAGCTTTTTACAAGTAAATATTAAACCTTGAGTCATGTTACGTTAGTTCATCAGTAAAGTTTGGAAATAAGGTTTCGTTGTACTTTCAAGGTTATATAATTTGATTTCTTATATAGAGAAAACATACTAAGGAAACAAATCACGAGAAAATAAGGAAATCAAGACTTTTGAATTACAGTAAAAGCGAACACACTTTTTTTTCCTGGAATAAGAAGAGCTAATTCTGACTTATCTTACCTATGAATGAAACAGTCGCTGTCACAGAAAACGTACCAAACCATCCTAAAGATGAAGTAAAACGATGGAGAATTAAAGGCCAGAGGAAGAAAGAAGCTGTCTGGAATAAAGTCATGAAATATCAGTTAAAACTCGAACGGTTTACCTTATGTATTGTAGTAAGATATCAATATTATTTCTGATATTTTGGAATCTAGAAGATAACATTTCATTAATGGAAGTAAACCTTCACTAAGAAGGTTGGTCTTTAAACAAACTTATCTATATAGATGAATTATTTCTCTAGCGAAACATTTACTTGAATATCTGCAATGATACGATTCGTTAGTATAAGATTAACATTATGGTGTTTTTATCAACTTGTTGGTAATCCTTGATCTAAACTTACTGATGGAAAAAGTGTCATTT
>NW_013769267.1:0-796 GCF_000517525.1 Limulus polyphemus
CTAAATTATCGTCACCACGTCTTTCTTTGCAAATTTTCATAAATAAGTTGTGTTTCTGTTCTTTTACAAAAACAAAGTCTTCGTATATTAAATAGTGGGAGATAAATATTACAAAAGAAGTAGAAATAACAAAATACAGACCCGTTATTATGTAGCATCAGAGTTGGTAATATATACATTCACAAATAGCAGTTTACAGTGACATGTTTGTGGTAAGTTACGAATGACATTTTAAGGCAGAAAAGGCTTAATAAGTGATTAAGAGTGATGGGAGATTTATATAATGTACTTATGACATTATTTTACTCTCTGCTTACAAATAATGCATCCAAAATTTAAATCATGGTTTTAAAGGACTGTTTTTCCCTCTTCTGAACTAGAGTGTATGATGGGGAAGGTCTTTTTCTCTAAAATAATGGTGGCTTATTTTACGAGGTTACCCTTTCGTTGCTCTATGACTTTAAATAACGTTTTTGATATCAAACATCGGTGATCTTTGTGAGTTAAGAGACATTAAGAAGAAAAAGCTTGAGGAATTATCCACATGTACACCAAGATGTCGGACACCAACATGGGTGACATTAGTGTGGTTCCCATAAGGTTACTCAAAGCCTCAACACATAAAGAGTAACCAAAATATGTGGCATTAGTGTGGTTTCAATATGGTTACTCAAAGCCTCAACACATGTAGAGTCACCAACAAGGATGACGTTAGTGTGGTTTCCACAAGGTTACCCAAAACCTCAACACATATAGAGTCACCAACATGGGTGACATCAGTGTGGTTTCAATATGG
>NW_013769268.1:0-799 GCF_000517525.1 Limulus polyphemus
ATATATATATATATATATATATATGTATGTGTGTGTGTGTGTGTATTGAAATTTTCAGGATTAAAGAGTTAAGACAGATGATATTAATACATATAAAACCTAGAAAATGAACAGCTTGTACGACTAGAGTTTATTGAAATCAATTCAAAAACACCCAAAAGCTGAAAAGGACTTGTAACCTTAGCTTTAAAAGCTATTGGGGAAACTTCAGTAGTAAAATATTTCAATAGTATTTTGTGTATTCATTAAATTTTAATTGAGAATAATGGTGTATTCCATCACTAGATAACCTAGAATAATATGGCTAGCAGACTGTCAACAATATCAGATATACCTAGAGCACTATGTTTATCACATTATCAGGATCAAAACTATCAGAAAAGTTGTTAGTTAATTTGCTCAGCTTCACATCTTGGACATGTTGAAAATAATAATAATTTACCTTTTTTAGACATGCTCATTAACCGTAATGCTAATGGATTTTTCACATCAATTTACCGAAAAAAGACGTCCACTGGTCTCCTTACACACTTTGATAGCTTTATCCCGTTTACGTATAAACGAAACCTTGTTGCATGCTTACTAAACAGAGCTTACAACCTGTGCTCCACATATCTTAATCTACACTCTGAAATTTCTTTTTTACATGACATCCTGAAACGTAACTGCTATCCACAACATCTATTAGAAAACATTACCAACACTTTCCTAACAAAGAAACACACAAATCCAATTAAGATACCAACTGTACCTAAATTTACTATATACTCGTGTCTTCCTTATACTGGCAAACAAAGCT
>NW_013769269.1:0-797 GCF_000517525.1 Limulus polyphemus
ACAGAAACTCTGTGGTGAGACAGGACATTATGTAAGGTTGTGGGGACCAGTGTGAGTAACTATTGAGCTCATGGGCATGAACGACAGACACAAAGTGTACTTGGCTTACATTGAAGACCAACGCATACTAGGTTGGACTATTTACTACCAAGGAAGTGTGTAGTTAATTTTCATAAAATGACGTATGGGAACAACAAAGGCCAAATTCCGGTAAGTGTTGCTGCTTCTGTTGATTTGCATGTCTCAGCACTTAAGTCAACTACAATATACCTATGTCAGAGAAAATAATTTGGGGTGGAATAAAATAACATCACCAAGGAAGCCTGATGCTTGTGGAAGCAGTGGAAGACCCATCCAGGCCAGTGGACGTGAACATTGGAAGGTCACTTGTGGCAGATCATCAAGTAGTACCCATAAGACTGGCTAATTTCTCTAAATGTGAGCAGACACTGAAGGAAGGGGCATTGTTGGGTGTGTGTGTGCCAAGAGGTAGAGCCAGTCAATGTTAAGGCAAGAAATACAACCATAAAGAAAGGACATCCACTCCCACGACATTTAACTGACCTCTATATTTAACTGACAGCTCCCGTCGTGTCAGTACAGAAGAACGATGGGACCCAACGTTGCTGTGTGGACTTCAGGGTCATTAACAGTATAACTGAAAAGGACTCATACCCACTGCCAAGAATTGATGGTACTCTTGCTGCTATAAGTGGAGCCATGTGGTTTTCAACTCTGGACTTAAAGTTGGGTTTCCATCAAGTGAAAGTGGCTGAAGCAGATAAACCTAAGACTGC
>NW_013769270.1:0-1149 GCF_000517525.1 Limulus polyphemus
TATTGATACTATTTTTTTGAGGGTATTGATACATAGTAATGCACCAAGTTTCTTAATGTATTAATCCGCATTAATACGTCACTGTCGTTTAATAATTATATAGATGTAACTGAAAATAACGAAGAACACGCTCAGCGCATGAGTGGTGGGACACTATAAGTCTCTAAAATCGGGGGGTCGATTCCTCACGGTTACAGGTTTTGTAAATAGCTTGGAAAAAAATATCATTATGTTTAGTGTCTTAACACCGACGAGTTTCCATGATTTTCGACATAATTATATTGACTTACAGTGTTTTTAAACACTATATTTGTATTTATAACGGAACCCGTAGCTGAGTATGTAGGTTGGTATTAACTAGTTGGTTACTGTAGGTTGGTATTAACTAGTTGATTACTGTATTCTGGTATTAACTAGTTGATTACTGTAGGTTGGTATTAACTAGTTGATTACTGTAGGTTGGTATTAACTAGTTGGTTACTGTAGGTTGGTATTAACTAGTTGATTACTGTAGGTTGGTATTAACTAGTCGATTAGTGTAGGTTGGTATTAACTAGTTGATTACTGTAGGTTGATATTAACTAGTTGACTACTGTAGGTTGATATTAACTAGTTTATTACTGTAGGGTGGTATTAACTAGTTGATAACTGGTTTCTGGTAGTACCTAGTTGATAACTGTAATCTGGTAGTAACTAGTTGATAACTGTAATCTGGTAGTAACTAGTTGATAAGTGTATTCTGGTAGTAACTAGTTGATAACTGGTTACTGGTAGTAACTAGTTGATAACTGTATTCTGGTAGTAACTAGTTGATAACTGTAATCTGGTAGTAACTAGTTGATAACTGTAATCTGGTAGTAACTAGTTGATAACTGTACTCTGGTAGTAACTAGTTGATAACTGTAATCTGGTAGTAACTAGTTGATAACTGTATTCAGGTAGTAACTCAGCGATAACTGTAATCTGGTAGTAACTAGTTGATAACTGTTTCTGGTAGTAACTAGTTGATAACTGTTTTCTGGTAGTAACTAGTTGATAACTGTATTCTGGTAGTAACTAGTTGATAACTGTAATCTGGTAGTAACTCAGCGATAACTGTATTCTGGTAGTAATTAGTTGATAACTGTATTCTGGTAGTAACTAGTTGAT
>NW_013769271.1:0-796 GCF_000517525.1 Limulus polyphemus
TTCTATCTAATGCTACGTACTTAATTAATAATATTGTTTTTAAATCTAAGCGTAACTCTAAGGAACTATACAGAATTTAAAAAACGACATTTTGTGATCTTGTATGACATGATGAGGCGGCATGATAACTGAGAAAGGTTTATGGTAAGTATTAGTTTCTAACTTATTTTCCATTTTCTTTACCAGTACATCAAGAAATGGCAAACTATTGTTTTCTTCAATCTCATAAGTAAACTTAATAGTGGGTTCTAAACTTCAATTAAAATGTGTTATCAGTAAGCACAACTCTATATATCAAGTTACTGTTTTGCGAGAGGCTAAATTAACTGGGGATAACAGCAGCGTTTTACTGTTTTTCTTATATGTACTTTTTTATACGAGATAATTAATTGAATGTGGCCCAACTTCCATTGTTTTTACTTTACTACATGCAATATTTCAAGATAATTGACTTCGAGAAGCTAATACTGTTGGTCGTGCTACCGTAAGTACATAGTATATTTTCATGAAAAAATATCGTTTTATTATACGCTTGCTAGAATAGAAATAATGTTGTCTTCGAAATTTCGACATTTTTATGTTATCTTTTCTTCAGTATGTTTGACATTAAATAGACTGATTTTGATGAAATTCGCTATCTAATTAAAATATATTTTGAAGTTTTGCAACCTAAAATATTACAGTTAGAAAAGAATTTTATAATTGTATAATTATCTCAATGTAATACCCTATAATTAAAATAAATTATCAACAATACGAGTTTATATTGATGAATTAATCCTACTCATTATTTTTC
>NW_013769272.1:0-797 GCF_000517525.1 Limulus polyphemus
GTTAAATATTAAAAAGATGATGCATGAACATTATCAATTGCCTTTACAATCTTCAACACCTCAATCAGATCCCCTTTAACTCTTCTTTTTTTCGAGAAAAAACAATTCCAGAGACCTTAATCTCTCCTCATATGACAACCCAGGCACCATTCTGGCATCCCTACTCGGAACCCTTTCAAACAATTCAATGTCATTTCTAAGGTAAGGAGCCCAAGACTGAACACAATACTCCAAATGTGGCCTAATCAGTGACCTATTCAATGAAATTATAACCTGTCTAGACTTGTATTCAATCTTTCTGTAGATACAACCTAAAATCCTATTTGCCCTACCACTAGCAACAACACACTGCTTGGATGGCTTTAGAGAATGATCGACCATTACACCAAGATCCAAATTATACCTATAATTCAAATTATGATAACCCAAATGCATTAACTTGCGTACGTTAAGGGAAATAATTATGGAAACATACAAACGTAGATGATCTACAGACAACGAGTAATTATAACTGTGTGGTGAAATTATTAATGGTTAATTATTATTAATTATTATTAATAATTATTAATTATTAATGGTTGTACTAGTACTTTGTATGTGAGCCTGTTACCTTACACGTTGTTAATAATGTTCTGTATTACTCCCCATGATAACGCAGAGTTGTTTCGTCGCTTTTAACTTCTATTTTACGCCCCCCCCCCCTCACCCGAGCCTCAAGTTTACTCGGGTTGCATCTCTGTTCAGGTTAAGACAAGGTTGTGATGTTCCATGATATCCTTATCATCAGTACGTCATTT
>NW_013769273.1:0-795 GCF_000517525.1 Limulus polyphemus
TGACGTCGCCTTCTTTGATAACTTTTTTGAAAATAAACATGTTTGTTGTCTTAATTTTTTGTGTATTCACTGTATTGTATTGAACAAAATGGTTATGTGGCCCGCGCTCGTCATTCTCTCGGTTATCTGGCCCGCTGTTAAAAAAGTTTGTTGACCCCTGCTGTAGATGATTTTTGTTAGTAGTTAAGATGAAGGTATTGCCCTTTGGAAGTGGACTAATGGTGCCACCTAGTGGCTGATGATGCCTCAGTAGGTACCTTTCCCACTTTTGTGTGCAGGTCTTTGTGGCATTGGAGATGTTACTCGATGTCTTCATTCCAACAAAAATAGGGTTTGTCAATTTGTTTTTATGTTTTGATTTTTCCATTGCACTGTCCTTGCATTATTGAGGCCATTCTTAGTGCCTGCTGAGTCTTTCTTGGTTCTTTCTAGGCAACCGCTGATTTGATGGGCTGTGACTCCCTAGCCATTTTAGATATAAATAAAGAGGGACTACTGCCTCTGGAGTATGCTCTTTCATGATGTATGTCTGGGCTGCTCCCTTGAGAAACTTCCACTGCAGGAGCAGGTAATAGGATTCCTCCTACTTGTGTATGCCACAATCCTGATCCCATTGTTGGTTTTTCCAGTGCTGTATACTATCAGTGCTTACAAAACTGATATCAACAAGTTCATCATGGGTTGAGAATAATGTCTTCTTTCTGAATGTGCTCTAGGTCTGGTCTTTTTTTTCTTTTCTATAAGACTGGTCTATGCCACTCGCTCTTCCTGGATTCTATGTCTTTTTTTTTGTTT
>NW_013769274.1:0-1080 GCF_000517525.1 Limulus polyphemus
TAAAGTTCCTTCCTAACGATAGAAGTCTTTGCCTCTTAAAATTTTCCCGTCAATTTTCATAATGTTGTTCTGCTGTTTTCATTTTCTAAAGAAAATTAGTTAGCCCTAAAGTAAAATACCAAAACGCTTCATGTTGTAACGTACAATTCACGTTGCAAGAGCACCCTCTTACGTAGTTTTCTTTCCCCAACCTTATGATCAATCACATAATTTATTGTATTTTTGTAATTCTTCAAAACGTTAGTCAATTGCCCTCGCCCACTTCAAGGCAACATTAAATGCTTTGGCGCCCACTTCAAGGCAACATTAAATGCTTTGGATACTTAAATAATAGCTTTCCATCGAGGGTATCCCATTTTTAAATACCATTAAACAGTCTTTCAACTATTCACCAGTACATCTTTAGATATTTATTTGAACTGCTACTGATTCTCGTAATGCAAAACTACACGAATCAGTCACTAACCACGTCTTTTCAACTTTTACAATTAACTTCTGACCCAAAATATCTACCCGCACTAACTGAATTTATCAATTTTTGTTGATTATAATGCATTGATTCATCCTACCCGTTGGCGACATTTTCGGCCGTAATTCCAATAATACCTTAATATCCCTTTGCATGTGGATAATGTAATTGTTGTGTTGAGATTCAAACATAGGATTTTCTACATTTATAGTACATTTGAGGGGCTGTTTACTTACATTCCAATGAAGTAAAATTGTAGAATTATTCTTAGCTTCAGCACTCAATATAACAGGTGTTGTTGTTTGTCTTTCAGTTTCTCGATATTTCATCAACGTGTATATAGTTGACTGACCAACCTCGTTGTCATTATTGGAATAGACTGCTGCCACCCGAAATTTGTATGGCACTCCTGTTTGTATTAGTTTAAAAATAGTTTCTGTAATTATAAGTTTTCAAAGTGAGCACAAGACTGAAGTAAAATAATAATAATTTGGTAGTAATTTATATTGATAAAATAGTAATAATTTGGTAGTAATTTATACATTAATAAAATAGTAATAATTTGGTAGTAATTTATACATTAATAAAATAGCAATAATTTGGTAGTAATT
>NW_013769275.1:0-793 GCF_000517525.1 Limulus polyphemus
CCAGGTGACTTTAGCCTTAAAAACTGTGATGTTGTAATTGATATTGATGCTCTGAAGACGCTTGTTGAGTCTAACCCAAGGCAACACACTCGTGAAATGGCCCTGAAAGTGCATGTCTGTCATGAAACAATACGTAAACATCTAAGGAATATGGGAAAACTCCATAAAAAAAGGTGTTTGGGTGCCTCACGAACTCTCCGATGGTCATCGTTTCCAACGTGTGAACGTTGCTTGTCGCTTTTGGCGCGTAATGCGTGTGAACCATTTTTGGACAGAATTGTCACCGGTGATGAAAATAGATTCTCTATGCGAATATTAAACGCCAAAAACAATGGCTCAGTCCTAGACAAAAACCACTTCCGACCCCAAAACCTGGACTCCATCTGCAGAAAGTGATGCTTTAAATTTGGTGGGACATCAAAGGAGTAATTAATTTCGAACTTCTCAATCCACAGTGAACTGTCAATGCAGAGATCTATATTCAGCAACTGGAACGTTTAAATCAAGCCCTTCATCAGAAACGCCCTTCACTCGTCAATCGTAAAGGTGTTCTTCTTCTTCACGACAATGCACGCACACTTGTGGCACGTTTGACGCAACACAGGATTATGGAGTAGGGTTGGGAAGTTCTCCCCCACCTATCACATTGTCCAGATATGGTACCATCTTTTTTTGTTCGCTGCAACACCATTTTGATGGGAAAACGTATACAAATGTAGAAGGTGTTAAAGAGGACATCGACATGTTCTTTACTTCAAAGCCAAGTGATTTCTTTAATCAAGGCATTAACAAT
>NW_013769276.1:0-797 GCF_000517525.1 Limulus polyphemus
TATTGGCTTAACAAATTTATAAAAATCAAGTAACAAAATTATCCAAATGTTTAGATGGAAAACGGCCATAAGTGGTGAGATCACCTTGCCACTGTCAGTTCTACAGGCGGCCTTTGAAAGTTCAACACATAGCAATGGCGACCGATTGTACATGCCGAAAATCACATGACTTCCAATCTAGTGTTATTTATATCAAGACACACAAGGTAGTGTGTCTTGCGGCCAAAAATCAACAACAAAAAACAACCTGTAGGGCACACTGTGTGTTATTAACAGGAGTGATAGTTCAGCAGTTTTCCACTTTCTGTAGCTTGGACTGTGGTAATCCAAACTATCACATATTTTCAGTTGATGTGTCCTACTGGACTCTTACTTCACATACCAAATTAAAAAGAAACCCATTGAGTAATGCCTGAGATATAACATCTCTCATTTTGATTAAGTTTCTTCCTTTCTTTTTTCTCTTTTTCTTTCTTTGCACCAAAAGTACGGAAACTTTATTTGACAGAAAAACATACTTAACTTTTATGGATTTTTTTTCTCAAATTTGATACACTGATAGATCTTTACAACCTACAATTATGAGCCTCATTTGGTGTAAATATACGCCACATGTAAAAAGTTATTTAAAAAAAAACGCTCAAATTTAACAAAAATATTGATGCACGCCCACCCAAAACGTTACATAAGCTATGGTCTAACATTTTTGCTACAGAGTAAAAGTGGACAGTTTTTAGTTTTTTGTCATTCGGATTAAAGAAGGCTGATTTATAGCAGCAAAAATATAAGGTGAAAGG
>NW_013769277.1:0-797 GCF_000517525.1 Limulus polyphemus
AAAATACTTTTATGAGTCAGAAAAGTTTCAAATTTCACATGCACAGTCTTTATAACCTACTGATAATTATTAAATGTTTTTAAAGAAAAAACCTTCATATTTTATCTGTTATTTTAAATATCAAATCTCTGTACAGGTAGATTTGACCGACCTTGTAACCACTATAAGAACTTAGGAAATAAATATAAATAATGCTTTTTTAGTTCTAGAATGACTATAAATTATATCTCAGAAACATAAATGTTTAGTCTAAATAGCTTAAATATCATAGCATTTTACATTTATATATATTTATTATTTTTATTATATTGAACTTTCAGCCATGCCTGGCTAACATCACAGAAGTTACAATGTTGTGGCACATGTGCACTCATGTTACTGTGTCTAGTAATATAAAACATAGTGACCTGTCTTGACTGTGTTTTAGTGGACTAATATTTTGTAAAATATAGTCACAGTTCAGTTATAATACATTATATACATATATACATTATTACTATTTACAAATAAATTTTTAAACTTATTTTTCTTAAAACATAGAACAGTAAATAAATAAATCAGTGTAGCAAACAATTATATCTTCTAGTTATGATCTTTGTACTCATTTGCTGCTTGCCATAGGTTGCTAAGCTTTATAAAATTTTATGCGTGTAGGATGTGAAACGAAATAGTTTTTTTAGGTTTTATATATACATTTGAAATAACCAAAAATTCATAGATTTCTATTTTGATACCATAGAATTCCACTATAATTTATCAAGCTTAGTAACTAAGCTATATTTGGGTCTAAGAAAATA
>NW_013769278.1:0-797 GCF_000517525.1 Limulus polyphemus
TTGCATATGCCTCAGGCCACTTGGTGAAATAATACATCACCACACAAATGTACTTGTTTCCGGCACGAGTTTGAGGCAAAGGACTAGCAATGTCAACGGCTACTCTTTCCATTGGTGTGCCAACTTGATATAACTTCATTGAAGTGCATCCCTTATGCTTGGCTCTCCTTTTAGCACAACATGTACTGCATGTCCTGCACCATTCTTCCACATCTTGTCTCATACTTATCCAGTAAAATCTTTGGCGTAGGTGACTCAATTTCTTAATTCCGAGGTGTCCTCTTGCTAAATTATCATGGGATTGATGCAGCACAACTTCCTCGATATAACCGTTTGCCAAGTCGTCAATTTCCCATCTGTAGTTTCCCATCTCCGAAGAAGAATACCATCTTCAAGCTTCAACTGGTCCCATTGTGCCCAATAGTTCTTTGTCACAAGGCTTAAGCTAGACACCTTCTCCCAAGCAGGGTGCAAAACACTTGCTTTTAGAAAATCAATTATTGGCTTCAAATCTTGGTCTTTCTCCTGTTCTGCTTTAATATCTATACTTGTTTCCACTTCACCATCATCAATTCCTTCAGTCACTTTGACCTCAGCTTGATGGCACCTGGTTAGTTCAGCCTACCTTTTAACAATTACCAGAATTTGACCTTTGTTGTTCCCAAACGTCACCTTATCAAAGTTAACTACACACTTCCTCGGTAGTAAGTAGTCCAACCCTAATATGCATTGGTCTTCAATGTCAGCTAAGTATACCTTGTGTCTGTCCTTCATGCCCATGAGCTCAATTGTTACCC
>NW_013769279.1:0-2577 GCF_000517525.1 Limulus polyphemus
TTATGTTTACGGATTGATGTTATAATCTAGAGTTCGATTCAATCCGGCGGACAGACTAATCCTTAGGTATAAAATGTCTGAACATAACGCTTATTGTCAGATCGTAGAGCTAACAATAATTGTAAACTGTACGATCTGACGAAGAACGTTAGGCTCCAAACGTCATACTTCTTTTATTAAAATAATATAAAAACTAGACGATTGTTCAAATTATTACTAAATTTTGACTATAAATGAAAGTCCGTCTGCTGCATCTAACATAATGCCTTCTCTGGGATGCTTTGAAAAAACTTTTGTGGCTTATTCACCTTTATTTTTTGTACAATTTTTTAAAAATTACACACACGATTACTTCGTTTTCGACTGGGGAATTTTCCTTACGTTTTAGCCATGTTTCCAACAGGTGTGCCAAGTACAAACTGTAACAATGAAATATATTTTTGTTGCAGGCAGTGTTCACAGTTTGGGTCAATTGGCCACTGTGTTGCCAGGTTTATTGTTTCATTAGCCAATACCAAGCATTATCCACTTAACCAACACTGAATGTTACATGAATGACCTTCAAAATTAGTACAGCGAGAAGAATTAGAAAGCAAGAAACAAAGAGTAGTACAATAGCACAAAAATAGTTGACGAGTTATTGTCGACAAGAGGGAACTAAATATATAAAACTGAATAATAAAAGAGTGAAAAAGGAAGTAACCAAAAAATAACAACAAAACACAATTAGACTATCAGTCACTTCAAAACTTCCACGAAGACTTATAATAATGAGCGAATTAAGATTTTTTTAGACGTTATATGCCAATCTAGAAAAATACATATAGAACACCTATTCAATCTAACCTACACAAAAGTCATTGTGTGTCACGCCACGTTCAATTTCTCTAAATAGGAGGAGTCATAAAAGTCAAAATCCATTTAACCAGATAGAATAGTTCGATTACTGCCTGCCCATTACGCGTTTAGTGGCGGGGGTGCAAGAAGGGCGTGATGGAGGGGGGGTTGCCATGAAATCTTGTAAGTATAGTCAGTTTCTGAATTAAGCTATTTTCTGTTATATCACCAACGTTTTTCTTAAAAACAAACTTCTTTAATCAGCTGAAATTTTAAATTAAGAAATGAGCAAATATTTTCCCCAGTTTTGTTCTTTATACATTTCATTTTATACTTTCAGAACTTAGACTAACAACAATATCAGGTTATACTTTTGTTGCGAGGAGCATCGAAAACCAGCACAGGCTCCATTGAAACATTCTCGTCGGGCTCCCTTTCTCTCTCAAGGAACTCATAAACTAGGAAATATCACAGCAGCCGTTTTTAGCTCACAGTATAAGTGTAGAAACGTTAATAAAGTAACAACAAATATCTATTAAGTAACAAATATATACTAATTATTAATCACATTATCTATTCAATCATTCTTTATGTATCAAGCGTTCATATGCAAAGAAAAGCCAAAACTATGCTTTTTATGATTAAATGAAGATATAGCGTAAAGGTTCTTCACCATCTTTCAACCTTTTAATCATCTTAAAGTCCAGAAAATAAAATAAGCAATTTGAGTAGTTGAAGGCAGTTGCAAGAAAGTTATCTTTATGAAAAATACGCCTAATATATCGTATAGGCATAGTTAAATATAACAGAAAAAGGAACAAATATAAAAACGAGCAATAGGGGACGCTGTGTGATAACGGTAGTGTTTGATTAACATCGAGGAAAGTCTTTGAATAGTGGTCGGTTGAAAGTGATAGAAAAAGCTAACTGTCAGGTTTGTTTTGAAGTTAAGCAGAAAGCTACACAATTGGCTATCTGTGCTCTGTCCACCATGGGTATCGAAACCCGGTTTCTGGCGTTGTAAGGTCGCAGACATACCGCTGTGCCACTGGAGGACTAACTGTTAATTAAATTTGTGACAAGAATTAAAATATTTGGAAATGATTTTTGATGATCCAGTGCAGAGAAACTTTGTTTCTTATAGAGAAAAGAGATTTGGTAAGGAATGGTGTAGTAAATCAGAAGTAGATGAAACGAGAATGAGAAGATATGGAATAAATCAGAAGAAATTTTACAAATAGAATAAAACTTAAAAAAAAAAAGAGGAAGGCAGAAAAGATGCAGTTTGAAGAAGAAATTTTAAAGAAAAGTTTGTAGTTTCCAAGAATAAGAATTATGAATACAGAATTTAGCATTCTAAGGAATTAAGGTTTTCTTCACCTTTATCAGGCCCGCCGACAGTAGGAGGGGGGGGGGGCAACTGTTCAGGAGTCCGGGCTAATGAAACCAGGTTATGCCGTAAAGCCTGCGAGAATGGCTTTGCTATTAATTAGTGAATAAGTCATAATTCTTCGGTAGATCCAAGAACCTATAATTAATAAGTAAGTATTCTCTGCAATGAAGCCAAGTCCTAGTTACAACTGTAGCTTAAGAGTTACACATTTTCATATGAATTACAGGGAAATAATTAAATCGTTGTGGTCGTTGTAGAGCAAAATCAAGCTTAGAATAAATCTGTTTTATTTTCAGAACATACTTCCATCTTAAATATAAGTCCAATAATATCTTTGTTAATTTAAG
>NW_013769280.1:0-797 GCF_000517525.1 Limulus polyphemus
TTATGGTAGATCATTCAAAACTTTTATCTGTGTTTGTGTGTAAGAGGACGGGGGTGAAAGAGGGAAAATAAACTGAAGAAATGTCGTCCTGTTATAATATTGGATAAACGTTATGGTAGATCATTCAAAACATTTATGTGTGTGTGTGTAAGAGGGACGGGGAAGATGAAAGAGGGAGAATAAACAGTTCAGGACATTGCTTCGTTTATATGTGTTTCCACAAATATAATTTAAATCTACCGACTACAGAAAATAACAACGAATGCCAACGTTCTTCAACGCACCTCAGTTAGACAAAACAAAACATATCTATCACAGAATATCGGCTTTTTTAATCATACAGGCGTGTTAGAAAATACCCAGCATTCTTAGCATACCAGTGAGTTATATGTTATATATTAACAATTCCACTGTCGTGAATGAACCGATTATTTTTTTCATCGACAATATGTTCACCGGAAAACCTTTTTTTATCCGAACTTTTCGTCGCTATTACGTGTTGTCAGTACACATTATTTCCGTTTAAGCTATGTTTAACTTGGTTTTAGGTCACGATAAGGGTGAGTAGACCAATATATTATTTCCCAGTTAAGCTAGATTTAACTTGGCTTCAGATCACGACAAGGGTGAGTAGTTTGTTTGTTTGTTTTTAATTATGCACAAATCTACACAAGGGCTATCTGTGCTCTGCCCACCACGGGTATCGAAACCCGTTTTCTAGCGTTGTAAGTCCGCAGACATACCGCTGTGCCACTGGGGGGCGAGGGTGAGTAGACCAATATATTATTTCCCATTTT
>NW_013769281.1:0-793 GCF_000517525.1 Limulus polyphemus
ATACTGTATCACTGATCAGCTACAGTTTAGTCTTTATACTGTATCATTGATCAGCCACAGTTTAGTCTTTATACTGTATCATTGATCAGCCACAGTTTAGTCTTTATACTGTATCACTGATCAGCCACAGTTTAGTCTTTATACTGTAACATTGATCAGCCACAGTATAGTCTTTATACTGTATCGTTGATCAGCCACAGTATAGTCTTTATACTGTAACATTGATCAGCCACAGTATAGTCTTTATACTGTATCGTTGATCAGCCACAGTATAGTCTTTATACTATAACATTGATCAGACACAGTTTAGTCTTTATACTGTATCATTGATCAGCCACAGTATAGTCTTTATACTCTAACATTGATCAGCCACAGTTTAGTCTTTATACTGTATCATTGATCAGCCACAGTATAGTCTTTATACTGTAACATTGATCAGCTACGGTATAGTCTTTATACTGTAACATTGATCAGCCACAGTTTAGTCTTTATACTGTATCATTGATCAGCCACAGTATAGTCTTTATACTGTAACATTGATCAGCCACAGTTTAGTCTTTATACTGTATCATTGATCAGCCACAGTTTAGTTTTATACTGTATCATTGATCAGCCACAGTTTAGTATTTATACTGTATCATTGATCAGTCACAGTTTAGTCTTTATACTGTATCATTGATCAGTCCCTGTCTAGTCTTTATACTGCATCATTGATCAGCCACAGTTTAGTATTTATACTGTATCGTTGATCAGTCCCAGTTTAGTCTTCATAATGTATCATTGATCAGCCACA
>NW_013769282.1:0-1175 GCF_000517525.1 Limulus polyphemus
GTTAAGTGTTTTAAAAAAAAGACACCAATAGACTGAGCTGGGCTTCTTTTAATAGCTGCACGTATACTGCCTCTCTCTGGTTAAATGTTTTAAAAACGACACCAATAGACTAAGCTGGGCTTCTTTTAATAGCTGCACGTATACTGCCTCTCTCTGGTTAAGTGTTTTAAAAAAGACACCAATAGACTAAGCTGGACTTATTTTAATAGCTGCACGTATACTTGCTAATCCACATGAAAACCATCTATGGTATGTCAGTTAAACAAAGTTACGAACTGAGTCGGATTTAGCATTGTGTGTGTATTTCTATCTCCTCTTGGGGAAAGTCTCGATTCCCGGGGACGTGCAACAGCCAGGTCGACACTGTAAATCGATTGTCACGTGGCTATCAGTTATCAAGTTTTCTACTATCACACGAAAAACGTCCATATCGTCTCATGTTTTCGCTGAAGACCGTGCTGTATTGCATTGATATATTAGATTTCACACTAGGGCAGCCGCCTCAGTGAATCGAACAAAAATCAAATTATAATAAAGTATTGATTTTCAATTAAACTTCATTCCAGTTAAAGAAATGTTTCAAAAATTATTGATGAGAATTCATTTCGCTAGAGTCAGCTATATACATTTATTAAAGAAGGAAAATCAAAACGTACTAAGAAAACTAAAAAGAAAAAGAACGTGACAATTACCAATATGTTTTACCAAATTATATCACAATTTCAAAGTAATTTCGTAAATAATGAAATTTGGTAATTAACATTCCGGATGATTTCATGCTCTGTGAAAGATATTAACCCATATCTTTCACAGGGCATGTCAGATTATACAAATAGAGTAATATTAAGGTTATGCATGTCAGATTATACAAACAGAGTAATATTAAGGTTATATTAATATCTTTCACAGAGCATGTCAGATTATACAAATAGAGTAATATTAAGGTTATGTTAATATCTTTCACAGAGCATGTCAGATTATACAAATAGAGTAATATTAAGGTTACCCACTCTGTGAAAGATATTAACCCATATCTTTCACAGGGCATGTCAGATTATACAAATAGAGTAATATTAAGGTTATGAAATAGAGTAATATTAAGGTTAATATCTTTCACAGAGCATGTCAGATTATACTATTATAACCTTAATATTACTCTATTTGTATAATCTGAC
>NW_013769283.1:0-796 GCF_000517525.1 Limulus polyphemus
TCATGTAAATATGACTGAAAATTTTCATTTTTCTGAAAAGGTGGTGTCTATCTACTTGTGACCAATCTGTGTATGTTTTACATATTTTCAGTATGTTTTCAATTGGTGCGCCCCCTGCTGTTGCCAATCAGACGTCGAACATAATTAGCTCTTTGCCATATTTTATTTCTTTTATGTATTTGGTCCAATTTAGTTTCGAATCATAGATCAGATCCAGAAATTTGGTTGATGTGGCTACATGGAGAAGGGTTCCGTTGAGGTATAATTTTGGGGGCTGTCTACTCTTTCTAATCGATTTTGCAAGTGATATAACTTTTGATTTTGGAACATTTATTTTGCGTTGTAAGTCTTCTGTTTCGTTTAGTCGCAGTTGTAGGTTTGTCGCGGCAATGGTGAGAGTATAAGAACTGTTTCATATAGCCTCGACATCAGCAAACTGGGAGTTCACCTATATGATAAATTGTATAGGATTAACTCCTCCTCCTTGCGGGACACCTGCTTCCGGGATAAAATAATCCGAGAAGGTACCCGATACATTTATCCCATCTCCTTTGTCCTCTAGAAAGTTGGTGTGTGGTTTGATTTGCTATGAATTTCGCGCAAAGCTACACGAGGGCTATCTGCGCTAGCCGTCCCTAATTTAGCAGTGTACAACTAGAGGGAAGGCAGCTAGTCATCACTACACACCGCCAACTCTTGACCTACCCTTTCACCAATGAATAGTGGGGTTGATCGGTACATTATAACGCCCCCACGGCTGAAAGGGCGAGCACGTTTGGTGTAACGGGGATTCGCA
>NW_013769284.1:0-797 GCF_000517525.1 Limulus polyphemus
GCCAAAAACAAATGATAGACACATGATTCAGAGGACGATATTATAGATTTGTCTCAGACATTTTTTGGATCCGACAAGGATGTTGTGGATGATTATCCTACTGACAATTACTCGGTGAGAGATAATGTTTCGGTTCAGACTCTTACGTACTTGTGAATTGGCTTGGGAAAATTTAAAGTCATCCCAAGTAAAAATGAAAAAAGTTTATGACCGCAATGCTGAAGAGCATAAGTTCTGCCCTGGTGACATGGTTTTAGTATTGTTACCCACTATGGGACATCCACTCAAAGCTAGGTATCATGGTCCCTATGAGGTTGTTTGATATGGACTATATTGTAAAACACCTGATCGTCAGCAAGCTACACAGCTGTGTCATGTCAATAATATGTTGAAGCTCTATCACATCCGAGATTCTTCTGGAAAATATTTTAGCTGTTGACGTTTTTAAACCGAACGAAGGGCAAAAACAGAAGACTGCTAAATTGGAGTTTATCATTACAAGAGTATGATTTGAAGATAATCCATGTCAAAGAGGTTGGATAACATTTGTGCTGATGCCCTCTCACGTGCTATGTAATTTTATTATCATAAGGTTATTTGTATTGATTGTGTTATTACTGTCATGATTCTTGAAGTTGTATAATTATTTTACAACGTATTATATTTAATGTATTGTACTCCATGTATATATATATATAATATTGTTACGCTTCCAGTCGTTAGTTAGTTTTCCGTAAATTCGTTCCGACGTAAACTTTAGCGACACAAGTCCTTTCTTAAATAAAACTGGTTTATTC
>NW_013769285.1:0-1054 GCF_000517525.1 Limulus polyphemus
TAGCGTTATAAGGCTGCAAACATACCGCTGTGCCACTGGGGGAGGGGAGTATGGGAAGAAGAGAGAATCCTAGCATTTCAACTACAATATCTATTTCGAACGTCGCTACATCAGACATCATCAGGTTTAAAGTATGCTGTAAATATGCCTTATAGTATTCTCAATTCTTTGGATCGTTAACACTAGAAATCCAAACGTTCAAGATCTTGGAAAACATTAGCTAGAAAACATATCCAATTTATGACACTAATTAGAGAACTAAATTTTGGTAACATAAATTGCGTAAAGGGTTTTTGTTTGTTTGTTATTGAGCACCAAGCTACGCAATGGGTTATCTGTGCTGCCCACCACGGATATCAAAACCAAATTTTATAAGCGTTATAAATCTGAGCCATTATGGGACCGTGTGAGCGAAAGATACATTTTTGTAAATTCGCTTTCCACAAACAATACTCTGTTTCTTCTAGAGCTGATAAGAAAGACTGTCTCAGGGATAGCGAAATTAAGATATTTTTGTAGATTATAAAATAACTTTAGAACAATTAGACTAATATAACACTGCACAGACGTTCGCGTTTGTGCCAACAGCCAGAATGTTTACCTTACAGTATGCTTTGTTACTCTATTTCATTTAAGTTTTGCCTCCCAGTGGACTTACAATGTTCGATACCCGTGGTGGGCAGAGCAAAGATAGCCCATTGTGTAGCTTTGTGCTTAACTTCAAACAAACATTTCGTTTTTGTTTTTTTTTTACTTTACATTCATTTTATAGTTATAACTACTTCAAGTACATTTAGTGATTTGCTTTAATTCTCAACATAATGTTACCTTTGTTTGTAAAAACAACAACTGTTATTTCAGGCTACGCACCTGTTTTTGTTCTTTAATCCCACTCCCATCTTTCATTTCGTTCTCACCAATACGTTCTTTGAGTCTCATTACTGTGGGGCCCGGCATGGCCAGGTGGATAAGGCACTCGACTCGCAATCTGAATCCCTGTCACACCAAACATGCTCGCCCTTTCAGCCGTGGGGCGTTATAATGTGACGGTCAA
>NW_013769286.1:0-2007 GCF_000517525.1 Limulus polyphemus
TATGAACACCTAGTTAGCGGATATGTATCCACCATACTTACCTTTAGCCCTACTTGGTACAACAACTCCACGAACACATAGTTGTAACACTAATTACCGAATTTCTAACCACCATATTCATCATTAGCGTTATTTGGTACAACAACTCCACGAATACCTAGGTGTAACTCTAGTTAAATATATTATAACCACCACACTCATCTTTAGACTTACTTGGCACAATTACTCATTGAACACCTAGGTGTAACTATAGTTACTGAATTTTTAACTATCATACTCATCTTTAGCCTTACTTGGTACAACTACTCCATGAACACCTAGGTGTAACTCTAGTTACAGAATTTATAACCACCATACTCATCTTTAGCCTTACTTATTACAACTACTTCATAAACACTTAGGTGTAACTAAAGTTACCGAATTTATAACCATCATACTCATCTTTAGCCTTACTTGGTACAACTACTCCATGAACACCTTGGTGTATCTCTAGTTACATAATTTATAACCACCATACTCATCTTTAGCCTTACTTGGTTCAACTACTCCATGAACACCTAGGTGTAACTCTAGTTACCGAATTTATAACCCCCATACTCATCTTTAGCGTTATTTGGTACAACAACTCCACGAACACCTAGGTTTAACTCTAGTTACCGAAATTGTAACAACCATACTCATCTGTAGCGTTATTTGGTACAACTAGGTGTAACTTTAGTTACTGAATGTGTAACCCCATACTCATCATTAGCGTTATTTGGTACAACAACTACACGAACACCTAGGTGTAACTCTACTTATTGAATTTATAACCACCATACTCATCTTTAGTCTTACTTGGTACAACTACTCCTTGAACACCTAGGTGTAACTCTAGTTACAGAATTTATAACCACCACCTTCATCTTCAGCCTTACTTGGTACAACTACTCCATGAACACTTAGGTGTAACTCTAGTTACAGAATTTATAACCACCATACTCATCTTAAGCCTTACTTGGTACAACTACTTAACGAACACCTAGGTGTAACTCTAGTTACTTAATTTGTAACCAACATACTCATCTTTAGCCTTACTTGGTACAACTACTCCATGCATACCTAGTTAGAGCATGTGTAACCACCATACTTACCATTAGCCCTACTTGGTACAACAACTCCACGAACACCTAAGTGTAACTCTAGTTACTGAAGTTGTAACCATTACACCTAGGTGTTCGTAGGGTAGTTGTACCAAGTAAGGCTAAAGATGAGTATGGTGGTTATAAATTCTGTAACTAGAGTTATACTTAAGTGTTCATGGAGTAGTTGTACCAAGTAAGGCTAAAGATGAATTTGGTGATTATAAATTCGGAAACTAGAGTGACACCTAAGTGTTCATGGAGTAGTTGTACCAAGTAAGGCTAAAGATGAGTATTGCCTTTAGTTACTGAATTTATAACCAACATACTCGTCTCTAGCCTTACTTGGTACAACTACTCCATGAACACCTATGTCTAACTCTGGTTGCTGAAATTATAACCAACATACACGTCTTTAGCCTTACTTAGTACAACTACTCCATCAACACCTAGGTGTAACTCTAGTTACTGAATTTATAACCAACATACTCGTCTTTAGCCTGACTTGGTACAACTACTCCATGCATACCTAGTTAGCGCATGTGTAACCACCATACTTACATTTAGCCCTACTTGGTACAACTACTCCATGAACACCTAGGTGTAACTCTAGTTACATAATTTAAAACCACCATACTCATCTTTAGCCTTACTTGGTACAACTACTCCATGAACACTTAGGTTTAACTCTAGTTACCGAATTTATAACCCCCATACTCATCTTTAGCGTTATTTGGTACAACAACTCCACGAACACCTAGGTTTAACTCTAGTTACCGAATTTGTAACCACCATACTCATCTTTAGCGTTATGTGGTACAACAACTCCACGAACATTTAGTTGTAACTCTAGTTATTGAATTTATAACCACCATACTCATCTTTA
>NW_013769287.1:0-797 GCF_000517525.1 Limulus polyphemus
GTTCAGGAAAAGATTGGATGAATACATGAGTAGTAAGGGGATAGTTATAGTTGGGAGCTGGAAGGGACATCCTTGATGGGCTAATAAGCTTCTTTTTTGTCCCTTTAAAATTTTATGAATTTTATTAAATATATACTCATTTGCAGCAATAATAAGTGTTCTAACGTAAACGTTAGCTTCATTTTTGATTGTTGTTTTTTAAAATGATTTTATTTTGCGTACAGGGTGTCCAAACACTATGTTACCAGACGTTAAATGTTCACAGAATATGCCCAAAATGTTTGCCCTTATAACCAAAACAGTATGGAAAAAGTTCAATCAATATAATTTTCACACGTTCATCGATGTTCATTGTCATCATTCCCAAAACATCTGCAAAGAAAGAAGAAATTCAATGTTAATTTACTCAACTTTACAATACTTTCCACATACTAAAAATATCTTGTTCTTTTTTATATGTCGTTAGTGCTGCTCTGATTGACAGTTTCAGGGAACACCCACAGTTTTTCCAGATGAACGACGGTGATTCTGTGGATTGGCCATCAAATGGCGCTAAATATCAACTACAAAATGGAAGATTCATTTGAGAATAAACGAGATCATTCACCAGTAGAAAGTAACATTTTTTTAAATCCAATCATATTTTTTTATTCTATCCTTATGGCAACATTGAATTGGATCAAAGATGTCTTTAACGATTTAATAAAAAAAAATGATTTGATAGTTGATTTTTGTTTTATCATTTTTAGACACAGAAATGTCTGTATTAAGAGTTTCATCTGATTATCCAGACCCAA
>NW_013769288.1:0-792 GCF_000517525.1 Limulus polyphemus
CATCACACAGTATTGCGAGAGACCTTGGTCATAACTAAATGCAGTCTTATAGTTATTTGCTTCAGCCATTTTTACTTGATGGAAACCTGACTTTAAGTCCAGAGTTGAAAACCACCTGGCTCCACTTAGGGCATCAAGAGTATCATCAATTCTTAGCAGTGGGTATGAGTTCTTTTCTGTTATACTGTTAAGAGCCCTGAAGTCCACACAGCAACGTTGGGTCCCACCCTTCTTCTGGACTAACACGACGCTGACCAGGGACTATCTGATTTCTCGACTATCCCTTCCTTAATTAGGCGATCCATGACCTTCTCCATCTCTTGTCGCTTTGCTGAAGCTATTCTCCTTGGAGGGATTTCTATTGGACGGTGATTGCCTGTGTTTATTTTGTGCTCTACAAGGTCTGTGCAGCCGAGGTCATGATCTTCTTTTGAAAAGATGTCTGCATAATTCGCCAAAAGTTCCTTAACCTGAAGAGCCTGTGATGATGACAAATGGACTATGCTCTTCTCATAGAGGTCAGTTAAATGTTCTGTGAGAGGATGTACTTTCTTTACGGTTGTATTTCTTGTCTTAACATTGACTAGCTCTACCTCCTGGCATACACCCAACAATGCTTCTTCCTTAAGTGTCTGCTCACATTGAGAGAAATTAGAGAAATGTTCTTTAATTCTACCCCAAATTATCTTCTCTGACATAGGGGTATTGTAGTTGACCTAAGTGCTGTGACATGCAAATCAACAGAAGCAGCAACACTTACCATAATTTGGCCTTTGTTGTTCCCAAACGTAA
>NW_013769289.1:0-1187 GCF_000517525.1 Limulus polyphemus
TTGATGCTCAATATCCTATTGACAGAACAAACCTGACTTGATGCGCAATATCCTATTGACAGAACAAACCTGACTTGATGCGCAATATCCTATTGACAGAACAAACCTGACTTGATGCGCAATATCCTATAAAAACTCAACTTTGTACTCTCCGCCATGTATATGTTGTATATATTTTCTTTCGGTCAATGCATTATTTTAAATATATTTCCTTCTTAAATTAAGTGTTAAATGAATAGTTTGAATTAATTCATTTATCCAATTACACGTAACATCCAATAGCGTTTGAATTAATTCATTAATCCAATTATACGTAACATCAAATAGCGTTTGAATTAATTCATTTATCCAATTACACGTAACATCCAATAGCGTTTGAATTAATTCATTAATCCAATTATACGTAACATCCAATAGCGTTTGAATTAATTCATTAATCCAATTATACGTAACATCCAATAGCGTTTGAATTAATTCATTAATCCAATTATACGTAGCATCCAATAGCGTTTGAATTAATTCATTAATCCAATTATACGTAACATCCAATAGCGTTTGAATTAATTCATTAATCCAATTATACGTAGCATCAAATCGAGTTTGAATTAATTCATTTATCCAATTATACGTAACATCCAATAGCGTTTGGATTAATTCATTAATCCAATTATACGTAGCATCAAATCGAGTTTGAATTAATTCATTTATCCAATTATACGTAACATCCAATAGCGTTTGGATTAATTCATTAATCCAATTATACGTAGCATTAAATCAAGTTTGAAGTAATTTATCATTTCAGTTGTACGTAGCATCTAATAGTGTTTAAATTAATTCATTAGTTCAGATATACGTAACATCCAATAGCAATGGAATTAATTCATTAGTTCAGATGTACATAACATCTAATAGTGTTTGAATTAATTCATTAGTTCAGATATCCGTAACATCTAATAGTGTTTGAATTAATTCATTAGTTCAGATATCCGTAACATCTAATATTGTTTGAATTAATTCATTAGTTCAGATATACGTAACGTCTAATATTGTTTGAATTAATTCATTAGTTCAGATATCCGTAACATCTAATATTGTTTGAATTAATTCATTAGTTCAGATATACGTAACATCTAATATTGTTTGAATTAATTCATTAGTTCAGATATCCGTAACATCTAATAGTGTTT
>NW_013769290.1:0-798 GCF_000517525.1 Limulus polyphemus
CATATTCTCAAGTTTCATTACTTATTATTTTATTATACATTCGTTTAAGTTTTATTGAGACAAAGTTCCTCTGTCAATTATGATAAGAGATAGAACAGTTGATTAATGTGAAGCTTAAAGTGCACAAAACACAGAGATCAATAATTTGTGGAACAAAATGTTAAAACACAGAGATTAATGATATGTGGAACAAAGTATGTAAAACACAGAGATTAATAATATGTGGAGCAAATGTGTAAAACACAGAGATTAATGATATGTGGAACAAAGTATGTAAAACACAGAGATTAATAATATGTGAAACAAAGTGTGTAAAACACAGAGATTAATAATATGTGGAGCAAATGTGTAAAACACAGAGATTAATGATTTGTGGAACAAGGTGTGTAAAACACAGAGATTAATAATATCTGGGTGTTTTTCTTGTATCAGAGCCACATTGGGTTATCTGCTGTGTCTACCGAGGAGAATCGAATCCCTGATTTTAGTGTTGGAAATCCAAAGATTTGCTACTGTCTCACCAGGGGATAATAATAATAAGCAGAACAAAATGTGTAAAACACAGAAATTAATAATATGTGGGTGTTTTTCTTGTATCAGAGCCACATTGGGTTATCTGCTGTGTCTACCGAGGAGAATCGAATCCCTGATTTTAGTGTTGGAAACCAAAGGTTTGCTATTGTCTCACCAGGGGATAATAATAAATGGAACAAAGTGTGTAAAACACAGAGATTAATAATGAGCGGAACAAATGTGTAAAACACAGAGATTAATAATATGTGGGTGTTTTACTTGTAG
>NW_013769291.1:0-796 GCF_000517525.1 Limulus polyphemus
CCCTAGTGTGCCTTGATTATGGTAGGTAATTCGAAGAAAATATAAAGTGTTACTGTTTCTTATTTGTAGAAGGTTTAAGAGGAAAGACCACAATATAATGAACTAATTCATCATAATACCTGAAAACTCTGACTTCACTTTTTTGAAAAATGAAATGGTCTTTTTTTTTTACTCCCGATCAACAATCAAATATCTTTTCTTGAATTATGAATAACACGAATGGATTGAAATATTTATTTAAATTATCTCAAAATAAACCTTAATTTGGTGCAATATTGAAATTAGCTTGAATTCTTCATAACCTCTGAATAGTGGGTGACCCAACGGGTCACGGGGTGATCTAGTATGAAGATTATATGTTACTTTATCATGAAACACCAGGAGAAAACAATTAATCATTTCAGTTTTCTTTTATTCAAAACTAGCTATGTACGAGTTTTTACTAACAACGTCGCTCAGTAACATTTTAACTGCACTGGTATTGTTATAAAAAAAAAGTCAAGCACGGGTATTTGTCAATTCCAGAACTTGATAAGACTATGCAATAATACCGAACTTTAATTATTACTTTTTATAAAATTGTGAACCAAAAATTAATAATATTTTGGCTACATTTTATTACGAACCGCTTTCAAGCAAAGGTATTAGTCAACCCTAAAATTTGTCGTTTACGTTACACAGCAGTACCCAGTTAAAACTTTCATATTCCGTAATAAAACATTCTCTAGCGGTGTAATTGCGAACTACGGCTTAAAGTTCTTAATGTACAGTTTTACTAGGCTACGGTTTGTTTGTT
>NW_013769292.1:0-795 GCF_000517525.1 Limulus polyphemus
CAACTTCAGTTTAAGCAACAATATCCTGTAAACAGTATTAAAAACTTCAATAACGCTTTGTACACCTTCTGTCCTGTCAACAAGAATAACTTCACTGTATACTATGTTAAGCCTTTCAAAAAGGTGTACGTTATAAAACACAGTATCAATGTAAAATGTATTTTAATAAAAATGTTTTAATACAATATTCGCGTGTTAATCACATAATGTATGACACAAGAAAATTCTCATTTTGGCGGGCTTACAACTGCTCTTGAGCCGGAGTGTTCAAATGGTTCCTGATGCCAGCTCCTGAGGGAGAGTGACAGTCTATGTTGGGAGGCCTGACAGAGCTCTACCAGCAAACACAAATAACAAGAGTATTCTCCGAGAGTTGGGTTATGAAAAGACTTAATATCATGTCTAAACTGAATAACTTATGTTTCATACATGTTTTTAGTTTCTGAAGTGTCGTGATCCATCTCCACTTTAGTGCCGGAGCAGCACTACTACATCCCTGTACACGAGGTTTTATATATTCTGTATTTGTGTCAAAGCTACGAAAGTAGCCAATCAGCAGGCAGCACTTTACAACTCAGCACACACGCTAAGAAATTGAGTGCCACTGTTATAGCTGCCTCAAAGTTTAACGTGTGAGAATTGTTTTATGACATCGCATGGATTTGAACTAGGTTAGCTCCAGCTCCGGAATCCTGAGCTATACAGCGAAGCCAACCCGCGCCTGTAAATATCCTAATTACCCCTTCTGATCATTTATCGATCACGAGACCCCCCCCCCCATTTGACCTTGGTTCA
>NW_013769293.1:0-794 GCF_000517525.1 Limulus polyphemus
ATGTGTGTTTATATCTGTACTTACTTCATGCCGTTGTACATTTGTTTACATCTGTACCTTCGATAAGTTTGTATATGTGTGTTTATATCTGTACTTACTTCATGCCGTTGTACATTTGTTTATATCTGTACCTTCGATAAGTTTGTATATGTGTGTTTATATCTGTACCTTCGATAAGTTTGTATATGTGTGTGTTTATATCTGTACCTTCGATAAGTTTGTATATGTGTGTGTTTATATCTGTACCTTCGATAAGTTTGTATATGTGTGTTTATATCTGTACTAACTTCATGCCGTTGTACATTTGTTTATATCTGTACCTTCGATAAGTTTGTATATGTGTGTTCATATCTGTACTAACTTCATGCCGTTGTACATTTGTTTATATCTGTACCTTCGATAAGTTTGTATATGTGTGTTTATATCTGTACCTTCGATAAGTTTGTATATGTGTGTGTTTATATCTGTACCTTCGATAAGTTTGTATATGTGTGTTCATATCTGTACTAACTTCATGCCGTTGTACATTTGTTTATATCTGTACCTTCGATAAGTTTGTATATGTGTGTGTTTATATCTGTACCTTCGATAAGTTTGTATATGTGTGTTCATATCTGTACTAACTTCATGCCGTTGTACATTTGTTTTTATCTGTACCTTCGATAAGTTTGTATATGTGTGTTTATATCTGTACTAACTTCATGTCGTTGTACATTTGTTTATATCTGTACCTTCGATAAGTTTGTATATGTGTGTTACTATCTGTACTAATTTCATGCCGTTGTGATGATGAC
>NW_013769294.1:0-1390 GCF_000517525.1 Limulus polyphemus
GGCGCGAAATTCAAAAACAAACAAACAAACGAAAGAAGTAATTTTCGCGGATTCGTAGATTTCACATATTTGAATACTTGCACATGGTGTAATAAATAATGATGATTTAAGCAGGAAACCATTTCTTGAATCGTAGCAATGCAGATTAACTTAAAACGATAGTAAATTTTGAGGGCTCGCGGGGATTCGGCCGCGGGGGCGTTATTGGCAATGCAGATTAACTTAAAACGATTGCATTTGTGGAGGACTCGCGAGGGCTCAGCCGTGGGGGCATTATAATTTGATGGTCAATCCCACTATTCGTTGGTTAAGAGTAGCCCAAGAGTTGGCGGTGGGTGGTGATGACTAGCTGCTTTCCTTATAGTCTATCTCTACTAAATTAGGAACCGCTAGCCCAGGTAGCCCTCGTGTAGCTTTGCGCGTAATTCAAATCAAACCGCCCCCCCCCAGTGGCACAGCTGTATGTCTGTGGACTTACAACGCAAGAAATTGGGTTTCGATACCCGTGGTGGGCAGAGCACAGATAGTCCATTGTGTAGCTTTGTGCTTAATTAAAAACAAAACAAAACAAACAAATCAAACCGCCCCCCCCCATTGGCACAGCGGTATGTCTGTGGACTTACAACGCTAGAAACCGGGTTTCGATACCCGTGGCGGGCAGAGCACAGATAGCCCATTGTGTAGCTTTGTGCTTAATTCCAAACAAACAAAACAAATTGTACTTTACATAGTAAAAATATACACGGATTTTGCATATTTTAAAATAAAGTTAAAATGACCCAAAATATACTGAAAATATTCGGTTGATTTTATGAATGGATGATGCCACAGAAGAATCTTACAGCTGGTATTACAGGAACTCGTTAACACGTTGTGATAAAAAAGAAGAAAATATTAACGAACGTTAATGGCAATTGGCTCTACCAATTATAAACAAATATATAGGGACACTCAGGAAACTATCTTATTAGAATGAAATAAAAATGTACAGTCAGTTTGTAAGGTCATCAGCTTCACAGTTCGGTATGCTAACCACTGGAATGCGCTCTATTCTCCAAAAATATAAATTTATTTATCTAATGTTAAAGTATTTTACTGCATAACGAGAGTCAGTAAGAACAAAAAAATAACGTTTTTGTTTAAGTTTTCTGGTGGCCCAGAGGAAAGTTTGAAACTTATAACGCTAAAATTCAGAGCTCAAACACTACGGTGGACGCAGTGCTGATGCCACATTGTGGACGCAGTGCTGATACCACATTGTGCAGTTAGAGTTCAAACACTACAGTGGGCGCAGTGCTGATACCACATTGTGCAGTTAGAGTTCAAACACTACAGTGGACGCAGTGCTGATACTACATTGTGCAGTTAGAGTTCAAACACTACAGTGGAC
>NW_013769295.1:0-797 GCF_000517525.1 Limulus polyphemus
AACAGTTGAGAATCATGTGAACAGGGAATAATATTATCTGACCAAAAAGGTTATATGTCAGATATAATGCTTTCCAAATGATTAAAGGTCAGATACAATACTTTCAAAAATTAAAACACGTTCACAGTTCGAGAAGAAGTAGTAGTACTGACTTCTGATCAGCTAAAACAGGCTTTAGTTTAGCTATTATCAGATTCTCTCAAACATTTAATCGCTGCTGATCCTCAACTCTTTAACTATAACAAAGTTGTCAGTTTTAATATGGACATTATCTTTTGTCCAAACATATCATGTAATATTTAACAAGTTTACAGTAAAGAACTACCACACATATTTCTTTGCACATGACAAATTAAAATTTATTCTTAGGTATGACATCCTTAAAATGAATGAAATTCCTTATTCTTACAATATATTTGACCCACATCTGATTTTCGTTATGAACAAACAATGAACTTGTTTGAAACAAATGTCTTTTTTTAACATATTTTGATTGTTGTCCTATGCAAAGTAATACTTTGGTTTCTTAGGCTCTATAAACATTTAGGATCTGATGGAAAAGAGTTTGTTCAACATTTCATCATTATTGCTAACAATAAATTAGCTGTTGCAATCCTTTAAACAAGGAACACTACCTATGCACATGGGTGGGGGTCAAAGTGTGCAAGGCGTTTTATCAAGTACCATTCAACATGATATGTAATTGATGTCAGAGTTATAAACTTTTTATTTTACCTTACATTGCTGATTTAGCAACAGTCTGTGTTAGAGGAGAGTAAATACCAGATACAGTATAC
>NW_013769296.1:0-797 GCF_000517525.1 Limulus polyphemus
CCTTCCTTAGTATTGTTCGTCCCGAACAATAGCCACTTACATTAAACCAATAGAAAATTAACAATAACTTAATTAAATGGCCAAAATTTACAAACACAAAATTAAAATTCAACAAAGTCTCTTAATTTTACGGGGCGTATCTTCTTCCGTACTGGTCTCCGTCTCGTTGGCTTCACTTGGGGTTCATCTGCTCCATCAGGAAATGTCCTATTATCGGTAATAGTCGCATCAGTGGTAGTAACTTCAACAAGGGCTTCACTGTTTCCCTTCTCAAAACCGGGTAGAGTTTCTTCTTCGACAGTGACATTTTCAGGTGTCACGTCTTCAGCAGCGTCATTTGTTCTGTGGTCCACTTCGTCCCAACTGAAATGTCCTGGCCCGTGATAACGCCAAAGCCTGTTGGCATGCACCACTTTTGGTTTACCTCGCCGACCACATTTTACCCGGAAAGTCACGTCTGAGAGACGATCCACTATGTCATATGGGCCTTCCCATGCAGAAGACAACTTAGGAGACTTCCCTTTGGTCTTCCTGGGATTATACAACCACACCTTGTCTCCTGGTACAAAGCTGACTTCAGTAGATCTCTTATCATAAGATAACTTCATCGAATCAGCAGACGTTTTCAAGTTTGAACGCACTTGATGGTGAATATCATCCATCCTTTCCGATAAAACTTTCACAAACTCTGACACATTTTCAGGCAACTCTTCACAAGGTGGGCGTCCTGTTAACAGATCCACTGGCAACCGAAGTTCCCGACCAAACATCAACTGTGCTGGAGTGTATCCAGTGGC
>NW_013769297.1:0-797 GCF_000517525.1 Limulus polyphemus
GAGGTACATTTGTGTGGTGATGGATTATTTCACCAAGTGGCCTTAAGCATATGCAATACCAAAGCAGGAAGCTATTAGTGATTTATTCTTCAGGTTTGGTATGCGATATGAACCGCATTCTGGTCAAGGCCTTAACTTAGAATCAGCTGTGTTCCATGAATGCTGCAAGTTGTTTAGCATATGAAAGACCAGGACAACGCCACTTCACCCACAGTCTGATGGGATGGTAAAAAGTACACTTGGACAGGAATTGGCAAAGTTTTATAATAGCCGCCAAGATGACTGGAATGTCTTACTCCCTCCACTGTTGATGGCATATCGAACAGCAGAGCATGAAGCCACTGGATACACTCTAGCAAAGCTGATGTTTGGTTGGGAACTTCGGTTGCCAGTGGATCTGATAACAGGATGCCCACCTTACGAAGAGTTGCCTATCAGAGTTTGTGAAAGTGTTATCAGAAAGGATGGATGATATTCACCATCAAGTGAGTTCAAACTTGAAAATGTCTGCTGATTCCATGAAGCCATGTTATGATAAGAGATCTACTGAAGTCAGCTTTGTACCAGGAGACAAGGTGTGGTTGTATAATCCCAGGAAGGTCAAAGGGAAGTATCCTAAGTTGTCTTCTCCATGGGATAGCCAATATGACATAGTGGATCGTCTCTCAGACGTGACTTTCCGAATAAAATGTGGTCGGCAAGTTAAGCCAAAGGTGTTGCATGCCAACAGGCTTTGGCGTTATCATGGTTCAGGACATTTCAGTTGGAACAATGGAACAAATGACGCCGCTGAAGAC
>NW_013769298.1:0-796 GCF_000517525.1 Limulus polyphemus
CCCTCGTGTAGACTTTGACGCGAAAATTCAAAAACAAACAAACAAACTAATCGAATAATGGAATTTGAGTGTCACTCTTAAGAATTATCCATGGCCGCCACAAATTGTGAAGATATTTTTCTTATATTTAGCGGCTTGCGATAACGGAACGCGAACCACAGAACGTCAAATCCACGGTTCGACACGCTAACCACTAGATAACGCCCGGATAGTCTTTAAAAATTATCTTTTGCTTTTGGCGCCATCTATTAACACTGAAACATACTGAAGTGAACAGCAAAATTATAGTGCTACAGCTCAATAATTTAATATATGGATATTCCACTTTGTTTTAACCTGAAGCTCAATAATTACAACAGCTTGTATAGGTCATTTTAAATAACTCTTGTGATAATCTAATGTCTTAACTTTCAGATATGGAAACTAAAATAACGAACACATTGTGTATATTTCTTTGCCTTTGTTTTATGTACGTAAATATACGTGACATCTGGAAATTATTGATTCTTTGATAAAGCCTACATCCGTTTTCGGAAGACAAAATAGCATCTATGTGTAGGTTATATGAGGCTTTCATCTTATGTAGCTCCATAATGAAACTTAATTGTTTATTTGTTTGTAATTAAGCCAAAGTTACACAATGGGCTATCAGTGCTCTGCCCACCACGGGTATCGAAACCCGGATTTTAGCGTTGTAAGTCCGCAGATATACCTCTCTGCCACTGGGGGCGAATCTTAATTGGATTGATACTTGAAATTATAATTTCATTAGTCGTTTACTTCTTTTTTGAAATAG
>NW_013769299.1:0-904 GCF_000517525.1 Limulus polyphemus
CACCCCGGGGTGCCTAGATACCTCTTCTAAGTTTCACAACAGTTCCGGTCATGTGACTTCTTTGTTCAATACTGTGTATATATATCCGTGTCAGTGTAAATTACTTGTACCTGATGATGACAAAACCTTGTCGAAACGTTGTACATTTACTGTTATGTTAAACTTATATTAAAGTTTTTCTTCATTACCCATTCAAGCCGTCTCCAGCCATTATTAGTCTCAAAGTGGGTTCCTCGTCATCGAATTTCAACTTAACTGCAGAAAAGCTGTTTACACTACAGGATTAGAATAACTTCTTCTGATAAACACGTGACTGATTTAAGAATCAATCTGTAAATCCTGACAGCAATAGTAGTTTTGCAATGTTAAAGTTTATGCTAATAACATTATAAACATCTGTAGTCAATTTTTCAGATAAGTACATCAAAAGAGTCTCGTGAAAAAAAAACTTTCTTTATGAGAGATAAAATATAGTTTTATTAAATTATTGCTGTTTATCATGAAATAATAGTAGTCAAATCAGTCTTCTAAATTTTAATGTTTGATATAATGGCCAGGTGGTTAGGGAGCTCGACTAGCAATCTGCGGGTCGCGGGTTCGAATCCCTGTCCCACCAAACATGCTCGCCCTTTCAGCCGTGGAGACGTTATAATGTGACGGTCAATCCTACTATTCGTTGGTAAAAGAGTAGCCCAACAGTTGGCGGTGATGACTAGCTGCCTTCCCTCTAGTCTTACACTGCTAAATTAGGGAGCTAGCGCAGATAGCCCTCGTAAAGTTTGCGCGAAATTTAAAAACAAACAAACAAATCGTTGATATAAAACAAGGAATTCAATCTCACTCACTATCCCCCCCCCCCCTGTGGCTCATCAGTAAGATTGAGGGTTTATAAAAATCAGGCTTT
>NW_013769300.1:0-798 GCF_000517525.1 Limulus polyphemus
TGTGGGGGTGCGCCAGACAGTGTCGAATGTTTTCTCGATATCGAGACAGCATACAACATTGCATTCGTTTTTGTTGAAGCTATCAATAATGATTTCTATTAATCTGACCAAGTGATCAGTTAGTTGTCTATATTTTCTAAATCCATTTTGGATTTCCGATACGTTTAAGGCTACTTTTAGATAATTTGAGAGTCAACCAATTATTTTTCTAGAATTTTCCCTACATTGCTTGACAGACTGATCGGGCGGTCGTTGTTAGGTTTATTTGCTGTTTTTCTTTTCCTTTATGGAGCATTAGTACAATCACTTCCTACCAAGAAACCGGTATATAGCCAGAGTTCAGAGAAAGGTTAAATAATGCTGTTAGGTGTTCATACAATTTATGAGTGCCCTCTTTAATTAAGGAGGACGACTTGTATGCCGTATTCTCCTGGTGCTTTGTTTTTAGTAGAGTTTATTACGTTTATAACTAGTAATTGTGTGGTTGTTTTTATCAGTTGGAATGTTATCGGGTTTTTATTGGCGTCATTGTTGTGTCGAGTTTACTTCCATTTCATTTATATTTCTCATATCGACATCCAAGGTTTTGGCAGTGTTAGTTTGTTCAATGTTATCTGAACTTTGTCCTTTCGGCTTCTCTATAGGGTTCAAGAGCTCCACCTCAGCAGATCTATCGAGACAACGTGTTACTTTTGAAGAGGTTGTATTTTATTTGTCGAAAATAGAGTGTATAAGAAATTAGATAATGGCTGGAGACGGCTTGAATGGGCAATGAAGAAAAACTTTAATATAAGTTTA
>NW_013769301.1:0-797 GCF_000517525.1 Limulus polyphemus
TTTGGTGGGACATAATTGGAGTAATTCATTCCGAACTCCTCAATCCACAGCAAACTGTCAATGCAGAGATCTATAGTCAGCAACTGGAACGTTTAAATCAAGCCCTTCATCAGAAACGCCATTCACTCGTCAATCAGAAAGGTGTTCTTCTTTTGTAACGAATTTGTTGTTGTATATTTTTTAATGTCAACGTTTGTTTGGATTGAGTTTATATTCACAAACATGCCTAGCTTATAGTGTTAGATATGTATTGCGAAACTCCCGCCTATTATCCAAAGTTGTAGAAGATCCTCGAGAGTAAGAATCAACAATATATGTATGCACGTAAACGCTTAAATTTGTATTGTTACGTAATCTGAATTTTCTAGCAAGCCTCAACACGATTATTAATATAACCAACGCGACGTGCCAAGAGAGAGTATCTATTATTAGTTTCCTATAGTCAGTGTGCTATAAACTTTGGAAGCTAAAACTGTGATTGTTATAACGTTTATCAATCGGAAAACTTAAGATATTTGACCAGGAACCTTTACAAAGTTCGAACATTACAACTTATTTAATTTCAATGGATTCTCATCGGACATTAGTATTTTTACGAAAACATTATATAATTTCATCGTGGAAACTCATCGTGTGTGGCTGGTAAATAACGAAGGACAAAGCTAGCTAGCTCCCTGTTAAGTGAATTATACCTACGTCAACTCATAATCAACTCGCTCATCGTGAACCCTCAATAAGATATCGAAGAAGTTCCAGACTAGAAAGAAGACTTCATATTACTTGTAACTTTGTGAAAC
>NW_013769302.1:0-796 GCF_000517525.1 Limulus polyphemus
CTAAAGAGCGATCTTACATTTCCTCTGCCTGTCTAAAGAGCGATCTTACTTTTCCTCTGCCTGTCTAAAGAGATATCTTACTTTTCCTCTGCCTGTCTAAAGAGCTATCTTACTTTTCCTCTGCCTGTCTAAAGAGCTATCTTACTTTTCCTCTGCCTGTCTAAAGAGCGATCTTACATTTCCTCTGCCTGTCTAAAGAGCTATCTTACTTTTCCGGTTGCTCTCACCAACGACTGTTGTTTAGAATTTTTGCACCAATTTAAACAATAGATAATGATATAATTTGGGCTAAACTTAACTGACCGACGTATTTTTACAGCACACCAACGACCCGAAAGTGCAGAACGCTATTTTTTTTTGTGGGGTGGGACTCGAACCTGTCCTCTTACCAACGGCTCTGACGAATCAGCTCATTTAGTTTCTCTCAGGAAAGACGCCTTATTTTTAACTTGTATATAAAGTACAATTTCTTGTCAAAAAATCACGATTTACGTTTTGAATTATTAATAATGGCGCCAAATATACGAGAAACTATCCATCTGTTTACAATCATACGGATACAAATTGGATAGATGATAATGACAAATGTTTTTTTATGGGGGGAGTGATTTAAGTTCTGATTTTGATACTACAATCAATACAAATTGGATAGATGATAATGACAAATGTTTATTTTGGGGGGGAGTGACTTAAGTTCTGATTTTGATACTACAATCAATACAAATTGGATAGATGATAATGACAAATGTTTTTTATGGGGGGGAGTGATTTAAGTTCTGATTTTGATACTACAATC
>NW_013769303.1:0-794 GCF_000517525.1 Limulus polyphemus
CTCTAGTCCTAAATCTAAACCTGTAGACTTCGGACTGATTTTCAGTTCCATACCTGGTTTATAGAGCAGCTACCAGCGCTCTATAGTTGTGCCTTTTGTCTGCTGACAACTGTCCAAGTATTTCCAGTGGTTGTCCCGTCAGGCTCGTTGACAGGTACACTGTTTTCTACTCCTCTGTCCATCCATTCTTTTCTGCCAGGAGCTCAAATTGTGCTCTATATGCTTCCCATGGTGCCTTCCCATTGCATTCCTGTGGGTTCCTTCGTATTAGATCACCCCTATTGCTGATACTCATGTCTGGAATGTGTCTTCTGGCAGGACTGAAGAAGTATGTATTAGGGTTTAGCTGTGGGGTCTGGAAGGGGCTTCTTGTTGTCCAGGGTTGATTAGGTCCATGGTTAATATATCCTTCCTGTGTAAAACACACAAAATCGCCCTTTAATGTATTTAATTCACTTTGAAATTTACTAATCTTTTCTATTTGTGTACGCTGGGTTTCTCTCAACTGTTGAAGACTCTTCTTGTTTATTTTCTTTCTCCTCCAACCACTGCTGTAGTCTCTCTTCTTGTTTATTTTCTCGTTTTTCTTGTTTCCTTTCTTTTTCCTCCAACAATTGCTGTAATCTCTCTCCTTGTTTCTTCTCTTTTTCCTCCAACAACTGATATAATCTCTCTTGTTTATTTTGCTGTTCGTCTGCCACTGTTGTTGTCTCTATTCTTGTTTCTTCTCTTTTTCCTCCAACAACTGCTGTAATCTCTCTTCTTGTTTCTTTTCTCATTCTTCTATTGCTGCC
>NW_013769304.1:0-795 GCF_000517525.1 Limulus polyphemus
ATATATATATATTAACAGCTATACCTTCCGTGTCCCTTGTAAGGTCTTATAAATTAAATTCCACTATTTGCATTCGCAATATATATATATATATGTTAACAGCTTTACCTGCCGTGTCACTTGTAAGGCCTTATAATTTAAATTCCACTACTTCCATCCACAATATATATATATTAACAGCTTTACCTGCCGTGTCACTTCTAAGGCCTTATAAATTAAATTCCACTACTTGCATTGACAATATATATATATATTAACAGCTTTCCCTGCCGTGTCACTTGTAAGGCCTTATATATTAAATTCCACTACTTGCATCCACAATATATACATATTAACAGCTTTTCTGCCGTGTCAGTTGTAAGGCCTTATAAATTAAATTCCACTAATTGCATTCACAATATATATATATATTTACTGCTATACCTGCCGTGTCACTTGTAAGGCAAGAAGAACGAGAAATTAAACAAGAAGAGAGATTACAGCAGTTGTTGGAGGAAAACGAAAAGAAACAAGAAGAGAAATTACAGCAGTTGCAACAAAATCTGCAACAGTGGCAGCTTGAACAGCAAAATAAACAAGAAGAGAGATTACAGCAGTTGTTGGAGGAAAAAGAAAAGAAACAAGAAGAGAGACCGTAGCAGTGGCAAGAAAACCTGCAACAGTGGCAGCTCGAACAACAAAATAAACAAGAGAGATTACAGCAGTGGTTGGAGGAGAAAGAAATTAAACAAGAAGAACAAGAAAAGAAACAAGAAGAGAGACTACAGCAGTGGCAACTGGAACAAGAAAGGAAAC
>NW_013769305.1:0-796 GCF_000517525.1 Limulus polyphemus
TGTCGTCTGCTGACAACTGTCCAAGTATTTTCAGTGGTTGTCTCTTCAAGCTTTCTGCTCCTCTGTCCATTCATTCATTTCTGCTAGTAGCTCAAATTGTGCTCTATATGCTTCCCATGGTGCCTTCCCATCGAATTCCTGTGGCTTCCTTCATACTAGATCCCCCCTATTGCTGACACTCATGTCTGGAATGTGGCTTCTGGTAGGACTGAAGATGTCTGCATTAGGTCTTAGCTGCATGGTCTGGAAGGGGCTTCCTGTTGTCTGGGGTTGATTAGGTCGATGGCTAATATATCCTCCCTGTGTAAAAGACAGTAAAGCATCCTTTAATATATTTAATTCACTCTGAAATTTACTAATCTTTTCCATTTGTACTTCTTGCCACTGTTGCTGACTTTCCTGAAGTTGCTGCTGACTTTCCCACAACTGTTCAAGACTTCCTTCCTGTTTCTTTTCTCGTTATTCTTGTTTCCTTTCTTGTTCCAGTTGCCACTAGTGCAGGTTTTCTTACCACTGCTGTAGTCTCTCTTCTTGTTTATTTTCTCGTTCTTCTTGTTTCTTGGCTTTTCTTGTATTGCTGCCATCAAATCTGCTAAGTCGTAGTTTGATTTGCCACTTCTCATTTCTTTTTTTCTCGTCCCACTCTCTGACACCAATTTGTTACATATCTGCTTGTTTGTTAATCTCCGGTAGAAATTCTTTCCGAGGAACTTCAGCGATACAAGTTCTTTCTTGATTAAACCAGTTTATTTCTTCTCGATACAAATTTTAGTACACAGTAATTCCACAGTCAGTA
>NW_013769306.1:0-797 GCF_000517525.1 Limulus polyphemus
GACTGTGAGTGAAATGGCGTTGTTCTAGTCTGTCGTATGTCAAACAACTTGCAGCATTCATGGAACACAGCTGATTCAAAGTTACGGCCTTGATCTGAATGCAGTTCGTATGGCATACCAAATCTGAAGAAGAAGTCACTAATAGCCAAAGCTACAGTTGTAGCTTCCTGATTTGGTATTGCATATGCCTCAGACCACTTAGTGAAATAATCCATCACCACACAAATGTACTTGTTTCCAGCACGAGTTTGAGGCAAAGGACCAGCAATGTCAATGGTTACTCTTTCCATTGGTGTGCCAACTTGATATAACTTCATTGGAGCACATCCCTTATGCTTAGGTCCCCTTTTAACACAACATGTACTGCAGGTCCTGCACCATTCTCCAACATTTTGTCTCATACCTATTCAGTAAAATCTTTGCCATAGGTGACTCAATGTCCAAGATTTCCTCCTGTTAAACTATCATGGGATTGATGCAGCACAACTTCCCGTAACTTTCTCAGTATAATTGTTTAACAAGTCGTCACTTTCCCATCTGCAGTTTTCCATCTCCAGACAAGAATACCATTATCTTGCTTCAACTGGTCCCATTGTGCCCAATAGTTCTTTGTCACAGGGCTTAAGCTAGACATATTCTCCCAAGTAGGGTGCAATACACTTGCTTTTAGAAAATCAATTATTGGCTTCAAATCTTGGTCTTTCTCCTGCTCTGATTTAATATCTATACCTGGTTCTAGTTCACCATCATCAACTCCTTCAGTCACTTTGACTTCAGCTTGATGGCCACTGGTTAGT
>NW_013769307.1:0-796 GCF_000517525.1 Limulus polyphemus
ATTTCTTACATTGGCTCCTCAGATGTCCTTGCTCCCCACAGTTCCAACAGCCTTTTTTGGTAGCAGCCTTTACTGCTGTATCGTCTCCTCTGTGTTGAAGTTGCCAGCATTGAGCTCTCTTGTGCCCAGGTTTGTTACAGTGCCAGCAAAGTCCCTCAAACTTCTCTGAAAGCTGACCTTTTCTGGCCTTGAATCCAGATGACTGTACCAACCTCGGTACCTCTGTCCTGGACCTAACGTAGGATTTAAATTCGAGAGCTCTGACAATCGCATCCTGCATGGTAGAGGGGTGTGCCTGCTTCACTTGTATCTTATGTTGTGGACTGTCCAAGGCATCTACGAACTGATCTCTCAGCAACAACTTGAGGAGATCGGGTGGTGCAATTGGGTAGGCCTTGTGTGCCATGCTCTCCAAGTCCTGTGCCAGCTCTTGCAGGCTCTCCCCTTTAGCATGGACTCTCGTCCTGAACCTGGCCCTGTAGACTTCCGACTGATTCTGGTTTCCGTACCTGAGTTCCAGAGCCTCTACCAGTGTTCTATAGCTGTGTCTGTCGGCTGGTGTCAGCTGTCCAAGTATTTCCAGTGGTTGTCCTTTCAAGCTCGTTGCCAGATATACAGCTTTCTGCTCCTGTGTCCATCCATTCATCTCTGCCAATAGCTCAAACTGTGCTCTATATGCTTCCCACGGTGCCTTCCCATCGAATTCCTGTGGCTTCCTTCGCACTGGATCACTCCTATTACTGACATTCATATCTGGGATGTGACTTCTAACGGGACTGAATATGTCTGCATTAGG
>NW_013769308.1:0-797 GCF_000517525.1 Limulus polyphemus
CGCACCATAATAGACGAAGCAATATTCACACTTTAGAAAAGATGATTATCGGAGAGTTCGTGAGGCACCCAAACACCTTCTTTGTTGAGTTTTCCCATATTCCTTAGATGTTTACGTATTGTTTCATGAAAGACATGCAATTTCAGGGCCATTTCATGAGTGTGTTGCCTTGGGTTAGACTCAAGAAGCGTCTCCAGAGCATCAATATCAATTCCAACATGTCGGCCCCTGCCATCACAGTTTTTAAGGCTAAAGTCACATGAGAGAAATTTTCTGAATCATCGTTGACACTTACGAACGTTCAAAACATTTCCATAAACTTCTTTGATATTCTTTGTAGCTACAGAAGCGTTGTTTTCCTTCTTGTATACAAAGAGCATTACATGCCGAATGTTTGTCTCGTCGTGTGCCATCACTATAAGGGATTAGAGTATACTAAACTTAACACATTATATAGGATACACTAACGTGACGTTTAGGCGGTTCGTTTAACTATTATACATGGTGTACGTTTTTTGGGGGGTGGTTAATGAAAGTGTTCCAAAACGCAATGTTACGTCTCTGCTCATTTGATAATTTCCGGTAGAAATTCTTCCCGAGAAACTTCAGCGATACAAGTCCTTTCTTAAATAAAACTAGTTTATTCTTTCTCAATACAACTTTGCAATACACTTAATTTCCACAGTCACTTAAACACGCGCTATAATTCTCAACGAACGATTCACGCACTTTACTTACTACCGCTCTTAACTCAATTGTCCGTCTATATCTTCAATCTCTCTGTCCGCTGTACCATG
>NW_013769309.1:0-853 GCF_000517525.1 Limulus polyphemus
ATTCTAAAGGCCAGCAATCCTTTTAGAAAAATGAAACTGTTTTAGCTGAAGATGACTCCTACCCTGCAAACATTTATATTTGTGTCTCTTTAGTCCTACTATTCTCACAGTTAAGTATGAAAAAAGATGATGCATCAACATTATCAATTCCCTTTACAGTCTTAAATACCTCAGTCAGATCCCCCCCCCTAACTCTTCCTTTTCAAGAGAAAACAATTTGAGAGATTTCAATCTCTCCTCGTATGATAACCCCTCCATCCCAGGCATCATTCTAGTAACACTTCTCTGAACCCTTTCCAACAATTCAATATGTTTTCTAAGGCAAGGAGCCTAAGACTGAACACAATATTCCAAATGTGTCCTAACCAGTGACCTATACAATGTAATTATAACCTCTTTAGACTTGTATTTAATATTTCTGTAGATACAACCTAAAATCCTATTTGCTTTACTACTAGCAACAACACACTGCTTGGATGGCTTTAGAGACTGATCAACTATTACACCAAGATCCCTTTATTTCATGACACTGTTAAACTCACTTGCATTTCAAATTCTTTTTTTTATGAATCCTTCATTTTAGTGACTTCTGACTCCTTGATCCATGTGATCATCATATTTGAAACAATTCAATTCAAATGAAATCACAAAGGTTTCAGAGTGCCAGGGCTTCAGTATTTCCATATTCATCTTGTGCCACATTTCCTTGTTCTTGTGGAGAATACATGAAAGTGTAAGATTTATAACAGGATCTGTGATAATTCCTTTCTGCTGCAACAAGTTCTCTGCTCAACTTGGAATAAAACAGTAGTGTCTTCCTTTTCCTCTCTAATCTTCACATCTACATATTTTA
>NW_013769310.1:0-1427 GCF_000517525.1 Limulus polyphemus
ACCATGGTTATCAACTTCTGACATTTATTGTTATAAGCTGTGAAACCTGACACCAACGTACATTAACATATAACTAATGTGAATTATTGTCCTATATATGATAGAAAAGTAATTTCGTAATTGTATATAGAAACAGGTGTGTAATTGACGGCTACGTTTTTACACTTCTCTGTCTAACCTAGAGTTACGTACTATTGTACTTCATAGAGAAGGCAGGCAGCATTCGTAGAGGGAAGGCAGCTAGTCATCACCACCCACCGCCAACTCTTGGGCTACTCTTTTACCAACGAATAGTGGGATTGACCGTCACATTATAACGCCCCCACGGCCGAAAGGGCGAGCATGTTTGGTGTGACAGGGATTCGAACCCGCGACCCTCAGTTTGCGAGTCGTGCGCCTTAACCATCTGGCCATACTGGGCCATTATAACTGTATAAGTTCAAGACAGGTAACACTTACCTTAATACTTGAAGCCATCTGTTTTAAAACACAAATTTTACCTTGTTATACTTGTATATCTAAACTTATTAAGTATTGAGCATGCGCACAATCACAAGAATTGTTTTATAAGAATAAATATAATTTGTTTAAAAAGTGTTTCCATCTTAGTGAAGTAACTGTGTGTCTTAGTTTTGGTGTGTTACGTTGTGTGACGATTAAAGATTACATTTTTAAAATAATATTTCGCCAAGAAAGAAATAATACCGGGGTTTGTAAGTAGATATATTTTTTTTCATATTTATAGCAATGTTGTAAAATAACTCACAACAATAACAGTTCAAACCTTACAAATTTATCTTTTAAACTCGTTTAATGATCATTTTTACTTTACTAATTACACAAAGTTAATATATATCTACTGTTTACAATAATTTAATATATACGTATTAAAGTTTTAGTTTTATTAGGTACCACTATAGGGAAAATGAAAATTAGAATTTTGTAGTTTTTACAATAAAATATACAATATTATAACATTAGATAGATCAGTAGTTTTCTTAATGTTGGTAGAATAATAGGTTCTATTTGAATAAAGTACAATATATAAGAAAATGGAACATGTGAATCTAAAAGTAACATAGAAGCTGAAACATTATAGAACCTAACAAAAGTAACAAGACGTCTAAACAACAACCCGGTTATCATATAAAGAACGATTATTTAACTGATAAACAATGAACACCAAATAGTAATTTATTTAAAAGTGAAATTTAGATTTTAAAAAGATTTGGCTATAGTATTAAATATATTTTACACCATACAACATAACAACAATTAATCATTTATATTCCTGATGTAGGTTTTCTGTTCATGTTAAACGTTTAATTAACTAAATATCTAAAATAACCAGCTATATCATGTATTGCCTCACTTCCTATTATGCGATATTATGTTACGACTTTTCGTACTCCGATCTCGAGTAATCA
>NW_013769311.1:0-794 GCF_000517525.1 Limulus polyphemus
AAGATGATACATCAACACTATCAATTCCCTTTACAATTTTAAACATCTCAATCAGATCCCCTCTAACTCTTCTTTTTTTCAAGAGATTTGAGAGATTTCAGCCTCTCCTCGTATGACAACCCCTCCATCCAATGCACCATTCTAGTAACCCTTCTCTGAACCCTTTTCAACAATTCAATGTCTTTCCTAAGGTAAGGAGCCCAAGACAGAATACAATATTCCAAATGTGGCCTAAACAGTGACGTGTACAATGAAATTATAACCTCTTTAGACTTGTATTCAATATTTCTGGTGATACAACCTAAAATCCTATTTGCCCTACCACTAGCAACAGCACATTGCTTGGATGGCTTTAGAGACTGATTGACTATTACACCAATATCCATTTCCTTCATAACACTGTTAAGGTTATTCCCATCCAAATTATATTTATAATTCAAATTATGATAACCCACATGCATTATCTTGCATTTATTATAATTTAAACCCATCTGCCATTTATATGCCCAATTCACTAAATGATAGAAATCATTTTGTAAATCAGCAGCATCCTATTCACTGCTAGCAATGCCAAAGATTTTAATGTCATCTGTAGATTTAAGTAATTTAATGACTATCCCTTCATCTATGTCATTGATGTAAATATAAAAGAGCAAAGGTCCTAAGACTGAGCCCTAAGGTACCCCACTTGTGAAATTAATCCAGTTTGACTGAACTCCATTTGTAACAACCCTCTGCTTTCTTCCATCCAGCCACTCTTCTGTCCAATTTGCTAACTTATCCCCCACACCTAT
>NW_013769312.1:0-796 GCF_000517525.1 Limulus polyphemus
AATATCTCTGCAAGATAAAATGCTACGTGTTTGTTAGTTTGTTAGTTCGTCCACTAACTTAATTGTTACTCTAAAAAATACAAATGACTGATGTTATATTACCGCATGCAACTGTCACCTTCTTGTCTCGATCTTCGTCTGGTCTTTTACGAAACATGTTGTTCCAGAAATCTTTTCTTGAAGTATCCACTGAAAATAAAAGACAAAAAAAAAACACGATTAAATAAGCAAACTTTAAAAATAATAAGGTATGAATTGTTGGTAAAATCAAGAAGGTTAATAAATAAAAGTGCAGGTTATAAAATGGTCGAATATATGGTTACTACAGAAGGCCATCTTGGTTCTACAGTGAGGGCATGCATGGTAAAGTATTAAACAAGCAGAGTAGATTAATGTACAAAAAAAAAAAATACACCAAAAATATTCTCTTATAATAATAATCTTCAATAATAATAATAATCTCTAATAATCTTCAACCAATATCAAGGGTTGACAAAAGAACAGAAACAATGTGTTATTGATAATAATCTTCAACCAATATCAAGGGTTGACAAAATATCTGAAATAATGTATTATTGATAATCAACCAATATCAAGGGTTGACAAAAGAACAGAAACAATGTGTTATTGATAATAAACTTCAACCAATATCAAGGGTTGACAAAAGGTCTGAAACAATGTATTATTGATAATAATCTTCAACCAATATCAGGTGTTGACAAAATATCTGAAACAATGTATTATTGATAATAATCTTCAACCAATATCAAGGGTTGACAAAAGATCAGAAACAATG
>NW_013769313.1:0-797 GCF_000517525.1 Limulus polyphemus
TTTTTGACTAGCCAGTAGTATGTAGTTTTACAACAGCGGTAGTCACGTGACGCTGGTAACACGTCATGATATTCTAAAAGATTCACGAAGAAACGAGATTTACGCTTTTTGTATATATAAGACTGGTAAGAAGTGACGGCAACAATGGAATTGAATTGCAGACAGAGATAGAGACGGACAAATGAATCAAGCGCGTGAATTGTCCGTTGTGAATTCTAGCGTTTGTTTAAGTTATAGCGTGACTGTGGAAATTAAGTGTATTGCAAAGTTGTATTGAGAAAGTATAAACTAGTTTTATTTAAGAAAGGACTTGTATCGCTAAAGTTTCTTTGGAAAGAAATTATACGGAAAATTAGCTAATGAACACAGAGGCGTAACAGTAGTTTTCTTTATGGTTGAACATTTTAATTGGTTGTTACAAAAGTATCAGAATTTGCTATATTTATTCGCCTTTGTTGACAAATGTTTTATTAAACTTATTTAAACTTTATACGTATGTATAATTAACAAAATATTATCACTGGGGCAGACTTAAGGTGTTAGTTGCATTTTTGATTTTGATTTGTACTACATTTCTCTGTTGTTGTTCTTAATTTACTGGTAATAGATACAAAGTATTGTTACGACAGTGGGGGTCACGTGACGAGTATTCTAGAAGATTCGCTAGTGTGTTACGACAGTGGGGTCACGTGACGAGTATTCTAGAAGATTCGCTAGTGTGTGACGACAGCGGAAGTCAAGTGACGCTGGTAGCACGTGTTGAGAGTCCTAGAAATTTCTAGAACAGGCAGTATTAT
>NW_013769314.1:0-797 GCF_000517525.1 Limulus polyphemus
TATATAGATATATTCACACACGAAGAACAAAGAATTGTATACAAGTATATATATATATTCACACGCGAAGAACAAAAAATTGTATACAAATATGTAGATATATTCGCACACGAAGAACAAAGAATTGTATACAAATATATAGACATATTCACACACGAAGAACAAAGAATTGTATACAAATATGTAGATATATTCACACACGAAGAACAAAGAATTGTATACAAATACATGCTTCCAAAATTGACTGTATTGAAGTGTGATGTGATAATACACTTTCTAGTGATTTCATCTAAAATGAGTTTAGGGTACGTCCAGAATGACGCAGAAAACAATATTATCGACTGAAACCATGTTTAAATAGTTCGCTTTTGGAAAAATAACTATCGATTAAAATTTCCTTCAAATATAACCTATATCTGTATTTAGTGCATTTACATTTATTTTATTTTTTGAAGGATAACTTCAGATTTTTTATAAAACAACGTCGTTATCCAAACTTTCAGTAGTGTTACTCTAGGATAAAAATATCCTAAAGAAAGCGTAAGTCGAAATTATATGTTGTGGAGATTAGAAGGGACTGGTATGGCATGGTGGTTAAGGCGCTCGAATCGCTTATCTGAAGGTTGTGGGTTCGAATCCCCCCGTCCCCAACAGCCGTGGGGGCGTTTTAATGTGATGGTCAATCCCACAATTCGTTGGTAAATGAAGGTGGTTCTTTACACATAAACAATATAAATATATAACTAGAAGGTGGTTTTTACACATAAACAATATAAATATATAACTATGAAGTGTTT
>NW_013769315.1:0-796 GCF_000517525.1 Limulus polyphemus
ACCGATTTAAACTGTTCAAAATCACTCTAGAAGAATTTGTCTAGTATAACGATTTAAAGTGTTCAAAGTTACTACAGAAGAATTTGTCTAGTATAACGATTTAAACTGTTCAAAGTCACTGTTGAAGAATTTTTTTAGTATAACGATTTAAACTGTTAAAAAGTTACTATAGAAGAATTTGTTTAGTATAACGATTTAAATTGTACCAAGTTACTATAGAAGAATTTGTCTAGTATAACGATTTAAACTGTTCCAAGTTACTATAGAAGAATTTGTCTAATATAACGATTTAAACTGTTCAAAGTCACTGTAGTAGAATTTGTCTAGTATAACGATTTAAACTGTTCAAAGTCACTCTAGAAGAATTTGTCTAGTATAACGATTTAAACTGTTCAAAGTCAATCTAGAAGAATTAGTCTAGTATAACGGTTTAAACTGTTCAAAGTTACTATAGAAGAATTAGTCTAATATAACGATTTAATCTGACCAAGTTACTATGGAAACATTTGACTAACATAACGATTTAAACTGTTCCAAAATACTATAGAAGAATTTGTCTAACATAACGATTTAAACTGTTCAAAGTTACTATAGATGAAATTGTCTAGTATAACTATTTATACTGTTCAAAGTTACTACAGAAGAATTTGTCTAGTATAACGATTTAAACTGTTCAAAGTTACTATAGAAGAATTTGTCTAATATAACGATTTAAACTGTTCAAAGGTACTATAGAAGAATTTGTCTAGTATAACGATTTAAACTGTTCAAAGTTACTATAGAAGAATTTGTCTAA
>NW_013769316.1:0-1655 GCF_000517525.1 Limulus polyphemus
ATGTCTAACAGCAAATAATAACTTGGAGTATCCAAAATACTTCGTATGGATTTTCTTGAAGGGTCATGTTGTAGAAAGAAAGTGAATTGTTCACATGATGTCAGGGTGGTCGTAACCTTTCTATGACCACTTCCATTTTGTGGCCACACTGACACATGTATGTAAAAAAGTAAACATTTGAGTGGTATGGTCAACATGCATATCGTATGAAAGCTGTCAGTAGACATTACAGTGTAGATATTATTTATTTGAAATGTTTACTCCAACCTTAAATAGGAGATAACAAGTAGAAATAGTGAATATCACATATTCACAAAGTAAAGTAAATGAAGTTCAGGTTACTTTCAAAATATATTATAACGATAACGAAACATTTGTTTTTCATTTTTGTACTTTCTTGGGATTTATACAAACAACTAATTATGTACCCTTTGTGTGTTATTTGTTTTTAATTAAGCTATACAACGAGCTATCTATGCTGTATTGAAGATATATCGTTATGCCACTGGAAGGGGAGGGATCCAACATTGAAAAATAGGTAGCACACAATAGGACCAACAACACTATATAGTCAAACAGTACGGTTTTTACATTTCTGATACATGTAAAATTTCACTAGGACATTGGATTGTAAACATAATATTGATGGTTGAGTCAAGTTCCATTGAAGAGAATGTTGATATATGTGTGACACTGTGGACACGCTCATTCGTGTAATGTGGAATTCCATGCATGAAAATGTAGGTGCAAGCTTTTAAAAGATGAGGCTGTTCTCCCTTTGGTGACACTGATTAACCTCTGCTATGCTTTTGGTCATGATAGCTTTATTTGTAATACCATTGATTCACACAAGGGTAGAATTTTCCCAACTTTACCATTTATAAGTACCCTTACTGGTTGTGACATAACAAATTAGATAAACTGCCAACAGTGGAAGATATTCTATCCTCAACCGAAGTACTCATAACTTTTTGCATAACATCCTAATCAAAAACATTATTTTCGTAGAAAAAACTTTTAATATATATAAAGGATGTTTAATTCCATAAAAGTTAGAGATTTTGGACTTTGTGACCATCATCAGATGCTGATATTGTGGTATGTACTGTCTTCTATTATCAAAACATGATGCAACATCTGAAGACTGCTTCTATTTTATACCCTGTGTTTGTGTATGTTGGAGGGTTGATATTCTATTCAAAATACATTAGGCTAACAGTTGATAACTGAAAACTACCTTTTCTCTCCAATCCAGTGTATAAGGAGTTGACTATCAGCTAATGTTTCTTCTTATTATGTTGTTATAGCAAGTAAAAATGGAGAGGATCGTTTTGACATCTGCAATTTAATAAAGAAGGATTGGGAAGTCACGCTGATGACAGGAAGAGTCATATCACATCCGTTAATTTAACAACAACAGGATCAACCTTCACTATCTTTACTGTTTTAAAGATTTGATGGCATCTCTTTCATACAGATCAAAAATGATGTCAATTCTTGACCATTTAACTGATATTTAAAGGAAATTTTCCATCAGGTACGAAACAATCTCACAAAATGTTTTCAAGTTTGTCAACTTTACTTGTATCTTTCACACATAAACCATGAAGTCAAACAGTGCTGCAGAAAGAAGGGTGAGTGGTAGATGATATTTA
>NW_013769317.1:0-1322 GCF_000517525.1 Limulus polyphemus
ACATCTTGCAATGTCCCCTCTCTTTATATCCACTAGAGTTCTACCAACCATCAATCTATTAGGATACACCGGAGTGTTTGGTTCTATTATGGCCTAGTTACTAGATGTATATGAACTTTTAACAAGTCCTCGTATGAGTATTTCATAGTCATTGGTACATTAACTGGCTGTCACAAGTTCAATCTTTTGTGAAGTAATTGCCATGTAATGCATATGAATTTTCTCGTGTTAAACTGTGAAGCTATTTGACGCCAGCTTAATCTCGAACCCATCTCTCTGTACAAAGTTTGTCCCCAAGATACACTCTTTCTCGATGTAAGTTACCCACACATCATGAGATGTATAGAAGACTGTAAAGTAACTTCTAACTTTCATCTTGGTGGGACCTTATAATCACTTACTGTTTCCATCAATCCACCTTTTTTGTCTCATTTCCAGACGCACTTTTCCTCCTTTACTTATCAAATCGGATCAAATTATTGAGGCTTTAGAACGCGTGCAAATCAACATACTGCAAGGCTTCCCATGAGTATACCCATAAACTCGTGCACTGGTTTCTTTGAAAAATTCTTGTAATTACACAACACGTATAATCTGAGCTGAAAATAAAAAAAATATGCAAGTTACGTTCAACACAAAAACCTTTAGGTACTCAGAAGTGTATGTATAGTATTTACATATTTTTCGTTTGTAAAAGTGATATAATGACAAATATTTATATGAAGTGAGGAATGTTATAAACCTTATTTTCTCTCACTGTAACAGCCGTCTGAATGTACAAATATTTTAATCTCAGTTCAGAGATTTTCTCTGTATTTGATTGGTTTTGAAAATATTTAGGAATACCCATTTACAGACTAGTGTTTGCCCAAGGCTATTACAATAAATTATTTTAAAAATACCTAGCCATGGAATCAGTAGTACTTAGTAACCTTTACATGTAGCCATCGAATCAGTAGTATATAGTAACCTCTGCATGTTGCCATGGAATCAGTAGTACTTAGTAACATCTACATGTAGCCATCGAATCAGTAGTACTTAGTAACCTTTACATGTAGCCATGGAATCAGTAGTACTTAGTAACCTTTACATGTAGCCATCGAATCAGTAGTACTTAGTAACATCTTACATAGTAGCCATGGAATCAGTAGTACTTAGTAACCTTTACAATCTAGCCATGGAATCAGTAGTACTTAGTAACCTTTACATGTAGCCATCGAATCAGTAGTACTTAGTAACCTTTACATGTAGCCATCGAATCAATAGTACTTGGTAACATCTACATATAACCATGGAATCAGTAGTACTTAGTAACCTTTACA
>NW_013769318.1:0-797 GCF_000517525.1 Limulus polyphemus
AAGAGAATCTGTTGATGTGTTGTGTCGGTAATTATACCGATGCCTGCAAGTAACACACTGAGCACGCGGGCGTTTTTATCAAATTACTTGACTCGGTAATTTGTAATCCCAAGGTATAGTACTATTCAGACAACCAACAAACCTATCTGCTCATTGTTTCAAATCTAAGTCATGTTTTTTTGTTGTTGTTTTTATGTGCCTAACGAGCTACTGATGTCAAACTTACACTGTTACGTTTTCGTTGATCATCAGTATATCATTTAACACAAACATACACTTAATAAATTCTCAATATTTTAAGAAAGTAAACTCCATCGTTAGTGGTTTGTTTGTCTTGTAAGCTCAAAGCTACAGAATGGGCTGTGTGCAGTGCGGGTTTCGAACCCATACATTAAGCTTTACAATCCTCGAGCTTACCGCTGAGCCACCAGGAAGAATAAACTCTTATGACGTAATGCTTGAACATGTAGGTTGTTCAATTTTGTTTAAATTTTAAATCTGATAGAATTCCGAAACGTTTATCCATGTCCTCTTTTTTGTCAATAAACAATGTTGTATATCATAAGTGTCGTAATCTTGTTACAAACTGTAGATAACAGGGGGTAGGACCGGGGCTTATAACGCTAATAATCAGGTTTCGATACCCGAGTTGGGCACATCACAGATGGCCCATTATGTAGCTGCGCGCTTAACAACAACCAAACAAAATCATTTTGATATGAAAATAAATAATTCTGGATTTAACTTGCATGTACTTTTTTTTTCTTCCGTAACGATATTAATTAAATAATAATTAG
>NW_013769319.1:0-1330 GCF_000517525.1 Limulus polyphemus
TGTATAGATTATCTCTTGTGTTTATTGTACAATCTTATTCTCTATCCTGTATTGTTATCTCTTGTGTTTATTGTTCAATCTTATTCTCTATCCTGTATTGTTATGTCTTGTGTTTATTGTACAATCTTATTCTCTATCCTGTATTGTTATCTCTTGTGTTTATTGTACAATCTTATTCTCTATCCTGTATTGTTATGTCTTGTGTTTATTGTACAATCTTATTCTCTATCCTGTATTGTTATGTCTTGTGTTTATTGTACAATCTTATTCTCTATCCTATATTGTTATCTCTTGTGTTTATTGTACAATCTTATTCTCTATCCTGTATTGTTATCTCTTGTGTTTATTGTTCAGTTTTATTCTCTATTCTGTATTGTTATCTCTTGTGTTTATTGTACAATCTTATTCTCTATCCTGTATTGTTATCTCTTGTGTTTATTGTTCAGTTTTATTCTCTATCTTGTATTGTTATCTCTTGTGTTTATTGTACAATCTTATTGTCTATCCTGTATTGTTATCTCTTGTGTTTATTGTACAATCTTATTCTCTATCCTGTATTGTTATCTCTTGTATTTTACACACTCAACTTTCGTTTCATTTGGTTGAATTTCGCGCAAAGCTACAAGAGGACTATCTGCGCTAGCCGTCCCTAATTTAGCAGTGTAAGACTAAAGGGAAAGCAGCTAATCATCACCACCCACCGCCAACTCTTGGGCTTCTCTGTTACCAACGAATAGTGGGATTAATCGAGACATTATACCGCCCCACGATACAAACAAAGACAATATAGCGTACACAGATAATACAGTGCACACAGATAATATAGTGTATAGAGATAATACAGTATATGCAGATATCAAAGCGCGCGAGATAATGGTATACACAGATATTAAAGAGCAAACAGTTTGTTTGTAATTAAGCTCAAAGCTACACAATGAGCTATTTGTGCTCTGTCCGCCACGGGTATCGAAACCAGGTTTCTAGCGTTATAAGTTCGTTGTAACTTTACACACCTTTTACTTCTCCGAAACGGCTGAAGAAACATTTTTTTTTTCTGTTTTAATGAGATATACGTCGAGTTAACTCGAAAACAACATGAAGTTGAAGGCATCTATCTGGTCCTCACCAAATTTCATAATAAAAAATAACAACATTTCATTCATCAGGTCTTCAAAGAAACAAGGATTTTGCATCAAAACCTAAGCACCGTCGACGTGTCATGCTTTAGTTACGTGCGTCAAAGGATGCACGAATGACTTTTTAAAACCAGCGGCCAGGCATGGCCAGGTGGTTAGGGCGCTCGACTCGCAATCTAAGGGTCGCGGGTTCG
>NW_013769320.1:0-797 GCF_000517525.1 Limulus polyphemus
TGGAGTATCCAACGGACAAGATCTTGCTCTAACTAAAGTTCGCCTCTATTTCTGGAGTCTCCAACTAAAGTTTGCCTCTATTTCTGGAGTCTCCAACGGACAAGATCTTGCTCTAACTAAAGTTCGCCTCTATTTCTGGAGTCTCCAACGGACAAGATCTTGCTCCAACAAAAGTTTGCCTCTATTTCTGGAGTCTCCAACTAAAGTTCGCCTCTATTTCTGGAGTCTCCAACGGACAAGATCTTGCTCCAACAAGAGAGCCGAAAGCTTACTGATAAAGCAGAAATGATGATAAAAAATAATAAGAATGTGGAAAAAGTTCTGTTTATTAAACACAGAATTATTTCTATGAAATGATTCTAAAATCACACCAAATGATGTTTGGAAGTAAGCACAAAGCTACACAATGGGCTATCTGTGCTCTGCCCACCACGGGTATCGAAACCCGGTTTCTAGCGTTTTAAGTCTGCAGACATAAAGCTGTGCCACTGGGGGACTCCATAATTTAACCAACCAACAATGAATCCTTCAGGAAACACATAAATGGTTCCTTTTATATTTGTTACGATTAACAGATTATCTCCGCTGTGCCACTAGGGGGCGCATTAAGGAATAGTTTTATCCATTCATTTTTTTCCTTATATGATGTTGTTTTTAGATTTGGCACACATCATAAGTTTGTCATTTTACTTTCACAATAGGCTAACTGTATTGTGTCCACCACGGGTATCGAAACCCAGTTTTTAGCCTTTAGACTTACCGCCGAGCTACTGGGGGGAGGATGTAAAGTTATTATC
>NW_013769321.1:0-797 GCF_000517525.1 Limulus polyphemus
ACTGCAGTTCAATTACTCACTATCTACACACACATTACATTCCCGTCACGTTGTCACCCTCTTTTATATACCAGACTACCCTATATCTAGTAAATGCTAGAGCATACGCCAAGGTACAGGATAGCTCTAGAAAATAGGTGTCGCCACACCAGTCACATGTCCTCGATGACGCAACACAACTAATTCTTCAGTGAGTGCCCATCACTGTTCCATTTCGAAAACACTGATTTGTGTATTTAACTACCAGGATAATGTTAACTGTATTATCCTTAAAATTAAGAAAAGTGATTTAAAGCGTTGGTATGGGTAATAAATCTATAAATAATAATCCATCCCGGTCGTTCTGATAAAAACATTATTGATAAATATTCATAGAGTTCCTATTAAAGTTGGTGATCATTATCCAAAAAAAATCAACTTCAAAAGTTTTCAAACAAATTGTTTTCAGAATTAACATGCTTTGTGTAAACAAATATTGTACAGTAGATATCATCCTTTGTGTAAACAAATATTGTAAAGTAGATATCATAACTTTGTGTAAACAAATACTGTATAGTAGATATCATAACTTTGTGTAAACAAATATTGTACAGTAGATATCATCCTTTGTGTAAACAAATATTGTACAGTAGATATCATAACTTTGTGTAAACAAATACTGTATAGTAGATATCATAACTTTGTGTAAACAAATACTGTATAGTAGATATCATAACTTTGTGTAAACAAATACTGTATAGTAGATATCATAACTTTGTGTAAACAAATATTGTACAGTAGATATCATAACTTTGTGT
>NW_013769322.1:0-860 GCF_000517525.1 Limulus polyphemus
CACAGCAAACTGAGTCTAGTCAATTCAAGATGATATATGATATTACATTCAACAGTGTTATAAAAATATTACAGCAAACTGAGTCTAGTCAAATCCAGATGATAGATGATATTACTTTCAACAATATAATAAAAATATCACTGCAGGCTGATTCTAATTAATTCCAGATGATACATGATATCACTTTCAACAGTGTAATAAAAATATGACTGCAACCTGAGTTTATCAATTCCAGACAATAGATCATGTTACTTTCAACAGTGTTATAAAAATATCACAGCAAACTGAGTCTAGTCAATTCAAGATGATAGATGATATCACTTTCAACAATATAATAAAAAATATCACTGCAGAATGAGTCAATTCCAGATGACAGATGATACAAGATATCATTTTCAACAGTGTAATAAAAATATGACTGCAAACTGAGTCTTTTCAATTCCAGATGATACATGATATCATTTTCAACAGTGTAATAAAAATATGACTAAAAACTGAGTCTTTTCAATTCCAGATGATACATGATATCATTTTCAACAGTGTAATAGAAATATGACTAAAAACTGAGTCTTTTCAATACTAGATGATAGGTGATATCATTTCCAAAAGTGTAATAAAAATATTACAACAAATTTAGTCTAGTCAATTACAGATAATAGATCATGTTGCTTTGATTTGTGTAGTAAAAATATCACTGCAGACTGAGTCTAGTCAGTTCCAGATGATAGATCATGTTATATCCAACAGTGTAATAAAATAATCAAAGCAAACTGAGTCTAGTCAATTCCATATTATAGATCATGTTATATCCAACAGTGTAATAAAATAATCAAAGCAAACTGAGTCTAGTCAATTCCATA
>NW_013769323.1:0-1570 GCF_000517525.1 Limulus polyphemus
TGTTCTAATAGCACCGTGATTTATAGTAAACAATGTACAAGTTTTTAAACACAAGAAATATATGTTCTAATAGTGCCGTGATTTATAATAAATAATGTACAAGTTTTTAAACACAAGAAAGATATTGTTCTAATAGTACCGTGATTTATAATAAATAATGTACAAGTTTTTAAACACAAGAAAGATATTGTTCTAATAGCACCGTGATTTATAGTAAACAATGTACAAGTTTTTAAACACAAGAAAGATATTGTTCTAATAGCACCGTGATTTATATTAAATAAAGTACAAGTTTTTAAACACAATAAATATATTGTTTTAATAGCACCGTAATTTATAATAAATAAAGTACAAGTTTTTAAATACAAGAAATATATTGTTCTAATAGCACCGTGATTTATAATAAATAATGTACACGGGTCGCGGGTTCGAATCCACGTCACACCAAACATGCTCGCCCTTTCAACCGTGGGGGCGTTATAATATCAATCCCACCATTCGTTGGTAAAAGAGTAGCCCAAGAGTTGGCGGTGGGTGGTGATGACTACTACCTGCCTTCCCTCTAGTCTTACACTGCTAAATTAGGGACGGCTAACGCAGATATCCCTCGTGTAGCTTTGTGCGAAATTCATAACAAACCAACAATTTGAAATAATTTTCAGTGAGACTAATTTTATCGTAAAATAATTATAGTTTTCTTTATATTATTGAGAATTTGTATATAACCATGTATTTCAGGAGCTAGAGTAAACAATTCAATTAATTATATATTCTCAACCTAAATTTAAGCTTCTTTTTATAATTTTTCTAAAAGTCTCAAACTAATGCTTTAAGACTGAATTGGTATGTTTATCTTACATACAGCCGAATAACTCAGTACGTTAACAAAATAAACATCCACCGTTAAAGCTTCTCCTAGCTCAGTACGTTTCACTTAAAGATACTCCGAACACATATCAGTTACAAGCGCTACATCACCAATCAAGCATAATATGTCTAGCTAGATAGATAGATAGATAAGATAAATATCCATGACTAAAGAAGAAAGTAGGACAGTATAAATTAAGAAAAACTACCCATAGCTTAGGCCTTGTTTTATTTTAAGATATTGTTGACACATAAAAGATTAACGCTCCACCATCAGTCCAGCATAGTGTAGATAGATAGCACTCATTAAAATTAAGCAACTTATACAAGAACCGCTAACAAGCGGCTTCTAAGCTAATGTTTCAGTGAGAAGGACGATTTATATTCCGAAAACATAGCTATGGCGAGAGATATGCTTTCTAGTCTGAATAGATTAAATTACAATACTTAGCTCATACTCATATTTGTATGTTTGCTGTTTCAAGGAAGGTTTGGTTTGTTTTGAATTTCGCGCAAAGCTACACGAGGCTATTTGTGCTAGCCGTCCCTAATTTAGCAGTGAAATATTAGATGGAAGGCAGCTAGTCATCACTACCCACCGCCAACTCTTTGGCTAACTTTTTACCAACGAATAGTGGGATTGACCCTCACATTATAACCCCCTTATAACCCCCCACACACACACACACACACACACACACAC
>NW_013769324.1:0-796 GCF_000517525.1 Limulus polyphemus
CATCATGAAGTATGTTATTGATCGCTTGACTACAGAAATAACAGGAAGATTTTCTCGCTTACTAGATTTAGATTCATGGTTTGGATTTCTACTAGATGTGCAAAATATTGTTTCTGGAGATTTCGAAGACGGAAAATTCCAAGAAAAATGTTCTGACTTAGCAAAGAGCTAGCCAGGTGATATTGATGGAACAGAATTGTACAGAGAAATTAAAGACCGTAGAATGTTGATAAGTAAAAGAACACAGGCCGATTTTCCTGAACCAATGGTTACAACTGATTTGCTAACATTTATAATTTCATGTGGTGAAGATGTTTTCCCAAATTTAAGAATTGCATTGCAGATTTTGTTAACAATTGGGGTTTCTATTGCTAGTTGTGAAAGGTCCTTCAGCAATCTGAAATTAAGTCTTACATACTTGAGAACTTCAATGACTGAAGAAAGACTTAGTAATTTGGCAATATTGAGTATTGAAAAAGACGTACTTAATACCTTAAATTTTGATAGTTTAAACGATGCATTTACAGCAGCAAAAGCACGAAAGGGTCATATAATGTAACCATGAATACCAGAATGCTACCTGTACAAGATCTAGTTAAACATATTGTTACGTCTCCGTTTGTTAATTGATTTTCCGTAACTTCGTTCCGACGAAACTTTAACGACACAAGTCCTTACCTAATAAAACTGGTTTATTCTTTCCGAATATAACTTTACGATACACTTCTTTTCAACAGTCGCTCTTTTACAAACGTTTTAACAACGAACGTTAACTTCAACAATACGTCTCACTCTG
>NW_013769325.1:0-1648 GCF_000517525.1 Limulus polyphemus
GGTATGCGGATTCGAACCCGCGACCCTCAGATTGTGAGTCGAGCGCCTTATCCACCTGGCCATGCCGGGCCCATTTACTGAAGTATTTAGACCAAGATCATTATTAGAAATCATATATATTTTTCGATGTTGAGAATTACAAAATGCCTGACAGCGCCCTCACACAACAGTTGCTAACAACATGCCGCAGACACACCATTAATAAGTTCCCCCCATCTCTTAAAAAGAATATCGAAACTGTACATTTTACATCTATGTGTTTTAGCATAAATAACAAAAACAAACAGTTGTGTGACTGCGTTTTTTCATGCCTGAAGAACTCGTGAATTATTCCGTTAAAAATTGTTTGTTTGTTTTTGACTTTCGCGCAAAGTTACACGAGGGCTATCAGCGCTAGCCGTCTCTAATTTAGCAGTGTAAGACTAGAGGGAAGGCAGCTAGTCATCACCACCCACCGCCAACTCTTGGGCTACTCTTTTACCAACGAATAGTGGGATTGACCGTAACATTATAACGCCCCCACGGCTGAAAGGGCGAGCATGTTTGGTGTGACGGGGATTCGAACCCGCGACCCTCAGATTGCGAGTCGAGCGCCCTAACCACCTGGCCATGCCGGGCCGGGTCCATGGTTCTCGTCCCATGACAACAAAAAATTGTACACCGCCCTTTAGAGCCTTGGTTGCGTTATAAAGGCGATATCTAATCCTATTATTCGATCAGAGTAACCAACATTTGGTGGTGAATGCTGTTGACTGGGTTGACTAGTCTAGCGCTGATATCACTTGTATAGCTTCACGAAATTTTTAAAACAACCGAAACAAAACGTTATCTCTTTCTGAAACCTCTGTTTTTCACTCGATGTGCACCGGTAGAGGGCTTAATTTATGAAAAGTTTCACAAACAATCTCGTATTGCAAGATTCGTTTAAGGTGTTTAAAAAAGTTTGTATTCTTTGATGTGATATAAGTTTTTACGTTTAGCACCTTTTGTTTCAGGTTACTGTATATTCTCAATCAAAATATTTTGACGTAAAATTACATTACCGCTAATTTTTTTCTTTAACCATAAAATCATTACTAAACATCTTACAGATTTAAAATTTATTAAGTTACATTTACTACGACGATTTCTCACTTGTGAAATAACCTATATTATCAACCAATCAGAAGCTACGAAAACAAACATTCTAAACACTTCCTAAATTACAATAATTTCCACTAAAACTTCAATAATTTGTATAGAAGTATTTTTGAATAAGTGTTGGTTAAACGTAATTTTTTCTTTACTTCAAAGATTATGTTTTTCACATATATAATCCACTTGTTACATAGTCAACTTATATTTCTATGTAACATCAACCAGATACAGATGAAATCCACTTGCTACATAGTCGACTTATATTTCTATGTATCTGTATCTGGTTGATGTTGGAAATCCACTTGCTACATGGTCAGCTTATATTTCTATGTAACAGCAACCAGATACAGATGAAATCCACTTGCTACATGGTCAGCTTATATTTCTATGTAACAGCAACCAGATACAGATGAAATCCACTTGCTACATAGTCAACTTATATTTCAATGTAACATCAACCAGATACAGATGAAATCCACTTGCTACATGGTCAGCTTATATTTCTATGTAA
>NW_013769326.1:0-794 GCF_000517525.1 Limulus polyphemus
TCCTTGTTCCTAAAACTACAAACAGCTACGCGGTTCCTTGTTCCTAAAACTACAAACAACTTCACGCTTTCCTTGTTCCTAAAACTACAGACAGCTTCACGCTTTCCTTGTTCCTAAAACTACAAACAACTTCACGCTTTCCTTGTTCCTAAAACTACTGACAAGCTACGCGGTTTCCTTGTTCCTAAAACTACAAACAGCTACGCGGTTCCTTGTTCCTAAAACTACAGACAGCTACACGCTTGACGACTTCACGTACAGTCCACCATTGAAGAACAGTGCTCCATTCATTTAATTGTTAGAACAACTGCATTAACGACTTTGTCGAGAGTATCTGTAATAGCTTATGAACCTGGTGTAGTTTTAACTAATCAACAGTTCCACGAAAAGCTTGATTCTTCTCTAACAAATGTGTAAGTATTGTAACTATCCTATTAAATAGGCCTGTTAAATAGTGCCCTCCAATAAAGATTAATAACCGCTGTAGAATGTTTTTTCAACTCCAGTTATAATTCCTTCCATAAAACTGGACTCTGCTGTTTATTTCTCTTCTATATTTCTTCTACCAGTTTCGTGACTTCAAAGTTCGCTCATAAAACTGGACTCTGCTGTTTATTTCTCTTCTATATTTCTTCTACCAGTTTCGTGACTTCAAAGTTCGCTCATAAAACTGGACTCTGCTGTTTGTTTCTCTTCTATACTTCTTCTACCAGTTTCGTGACTTCAAAGTTCGCTCATAAAACTGGACTCTGCTGTTTGTTTCTCTTCTATATTTCTTCTACCAGTTTCGTGAC
>NW_013769327.1:0-797 GCF_000517525.1 Limulus polyphemus
CCGTATCTTGGCGAATGGTCTAGTAATTACTAGAAATAGGGTACGCTGGTATATAAAAGAGGGGAAGGTAATGTGTGTGTAGGTAGTGAGTAATTGAACTGCAGTCACAGGGTATCGTTGAAGTTAACGTTCGTTCGCTCGTGATACTGTTTGTTTTAGCGCGAGTATTGAGATTAAGTGTATCGCAGAGTTATATTCGGAAAGAATAAACCAGTTTTATTAAGAAAAGACTTGTGTCGTTAAAATTTCGTCGAAACGAAGTTACGAAAAATCAATTAACAAACGGAGACGTAACAACAGCATAGCAGACTTGATGGCTGCGATACAAGAGCAGCAAAAGAAACAAGAAGAACGAGAAAATAAACAAGAAAAGAAACAAGAAGAACGAGAAATTAAACAAGAAGAGAAATTACGTCAGTTCTTAGAGGAAAAAGAAAAGAAACAAGAGGAACGAGAAAAGAAACAAGAAGAAAGATTACAGCAGTGGCAAGAAAACCTACAACAATGGCAGCTCGAACAGCAAAATAAACAAGACAGATTATAACAGTTGTTGGAGGAAAAAGAAAATAAACAAGAAGAGAAATTACAGCAGTTGTTTGAGGAAAAAGAAAAGAAACAAGAAGAGAAATTACAGCAGTGGTTGGAGGAAAAAAGAAAATAAACAGGAAGAAAGTATCCAACAGTTGCAGGAAAGTCAACAACAGTGGCAAGAAGTACAAATGGAAAACATCAGTAAATTTAAAAGCGAATTAGATACGTTAAAGAACGATTTATTGTCTGTTACACAAGAGGATACA
>NW_013769328.1:0-1666 GCF_000517525.1 Limulus polyphemus
GGTAAGTTCTGGAACCTTACCATATAACTGAGCTAGGCATTGTTTACCCTGTAGAATTGTCCATCTTGGGGATCCTGCCTTCTCACTTAGGGATAGGGATACTAGATCACTATTATTCACATTTAATATTTAGAATTTTCAGTCTTTCTGGTTCTACTTTCTTGCTTTCTATATTATTGATAGTTATCAAGTAACATGTCTGTGGAATGTGTTGTATAACTAATGCTTGTTGTGAAGTCATTTAATCATTGAAGAATGAATTTATTAAAACATGTACACCACACACACACACAGAGGAAAGGGTAGTGCTGACTATGGAAAGGTGGTACACAAGAAAGTATAATGCTGACTATGGAAAGGTAGTACACAAGAAAGTGTAGTACAGATGATGGAAAGGTAATACACAAGAAAGTGTAGTACAGATTATGGAAAGGTAATACACACGAAAGGATATTACAGATTATGGAAAGGTAATACACACAGAAGGATAGTAGAGACTATGGAAAGGTAGTACACATTAAAGGATAGTAGAGACTATGGAAAGGTAATACACAAGAAAGTGCAGTACAGATTATGGAAAGGTAATACACACGAAAGGATAGTAGAGACTATGGAAAGGTAATACACACGAAAGGATAGTAGAGACTATGGAAAGGTAGTACACAAGAAAGGATAGTGGAGACTATGGAAAGGTAGTCCACATTAAAGGATAGTAGAGATTATGGAAAGGTAGTACACAAGAAAGGATAGTAGAGATGATGGAAAGGTAGTACACAAGAAAGGATAGTAGAGATTATGGAAAGGTAATACACAAGAAAGGGTAGTACAGAGTATGGAAAGGTAGTCCAAATTAAAGGATAGTACAGACTATGGAAAGGTAGTACACAAGAAAGGATAGTACAGACAATGGAAAGGTAGTACACAAGAAAGGATAGTAGAGATTATGGAAAGGTAGTACACAAGAAAGGATAGTAGAGACTATGGAAAGGTAATACACAAGAAAGGATAGTACAGACTATGGAAAGATAGTACACAAGAAAGGGTAGTACAGAGTATGGAAAGGTAGTACACAAGAAAGGATAGTAGAGACTATGGAAAGGTAATACACAAGAAAGAATAGTACAGACTATGGAAAGATAGTACACAAGAAAGGGTAGTACAGAGTATGGAAAGGTAGTCCACAAGAAAGGATAGTAGAGACTATGGAAAGGTAATACACAAGAAAGAATAGTACAGACTATGGAAAGATAGTACACAAGAAAGGGTAGTACAGAGTATGGAAAGGTAGTCCACATTAAAGGATAGTACAGACTATGGAAAGGTAGTACACAAGAAAGGATAGTAGAGATGATGGAAAGGTAGTACACAAGAAAGGGTAGTAGAGATTATGGAAAGGTAGTACACAAGAAAGGGTAGTACAGACTGTGGAAAGGTAATACACAAGAAAGGATAGTAGAGATTATGGATAGGTAGTACACAAGAAAGGATAGTACTGTTACGTCTCTGTTCTTTAGTTAATTTTCCATAAATTCGTTCCGACAAAACTTTAGTGACACAAGTCCTTTCTTCAATAAAACTGGTTTATTCTTTCCAAATACAACTTTACTATACACTTAATTTCAACAGTCGCTCTATAACAACGCTATAACTCACGTCTCACGTGGCC
>NW_013769329.1:0-797 GCF_000517525.1 Limulus polyphemus
TAACTCAGCTGACCAATTCACAACAGATAACTCTTGTCTCATCCCTTCAACATTTGCTTTTTTAAAATCTGTAACCAAAATATCATTATCCTTTTTTCCATATGCATCAAAACATCGAACCTAATACAGCAATGATAACTTGCACCTAGATGTTCCCCAGTTTCCACCCTCTCAATCATTTCTGTATTTGAAGTTAACAATAACTGTAAAATAGCATTGTTTCTAGTTGGTTTCTTGACTAATTGTTGAAAAAAGCCATCCTGAACAGTTTCAAAAAACCTTTCTCCCTCATGGTTTGACTCTAGCATTTTACAATCTATATGCCTAAAATTAAAATTACCCATAACTATGATTTCATCAATAGCTGAAATCTTAATCTCATTGTAAAATTTCTCAATAATTTCATCAGTATCATTTGGTGGTCTGTAACAAATTCCCACTAAAAGCCTTTTCTCTTCATATCCACTAATACAAAACTCAAATGGATTCAATCTCCATGCTATTATCTCTGATATCCTCAACTTCAACAGGATGTAACCCACATTTTACATATAAAGCCACTCCTCCTCCCCTCTTTAATACTCTATTCATATTAAACTTCTATAATTACAATAGTAATAATTAAGCCTATCCTTATAACTACTTCTATACTCATTTCCTATGCTAAACTTTTCTCTGCCTCATATTCTTTTTGCATTTAATTTTTCCTGGCCCTCACCACTCTAGTCCTAGTTTAAAACTTCCCTTACACCTAAGTTAATAGCCTCAGCAAACAAGCCAGCCCTTCCCTATTTAAA
>NW_013769330.1:0-797 GCF_000517525.1 Limulus polyphemus
CATTTTTGCAGGGTATTCAGCTCAATTCGTCGGCATTTCCCTGAGTTTTTACTTCTCTGTATTCAATATCATAGGTATACTGGTCTATCTTTCTGATCCAATGTGCCAGTTGTCCCTCTGGGTTCTTTAATGATCTTAACCACTGTAATGCAGCATGGTCTGTCTTGATGGTAAACCTGGCACCATAGAGGTAAGGATGGAAATATGTCAGACTCTTTATTATAGCAAGGAGTTCCCTCCATGTTACACAAGAGTCCCTCTCTGGTCTACTCAGGACCCTACTGATAAAGGCCACCACATGTTCGTTTTCGCCCACTTTCTGAGACATCACTCCTCCAATTTCGACATTGCTAGCATCACAATCCAGTATATACGGCAGTGAGGGATTTGGAAGCTTTAAAAGTGGAGATAAGGCCAATTTTTCTTTCAATGTCTTGAAAGCATACTGGCAAGAAACTGTCTATTCAAACTTCTGGCCTTTTTTCGTCAAATCATGTAGCAGAGCGGCTATAGTTGCAAAGTCCTTAACAAACTTCCGGTAATAAGTACAGAGTCCCAAGAAACTTCTTAACTCTCCCACGTTGTCTGGTGTTGGCCAATCTCGCACTGCTTTCATCTTGTCAGGATCAGTTTGCACACATTGCTCACTTACATTGCGACCTAAGTGAAGCACCTCTTTCTGGAACAAGTGGCATTTCTTGGGATGGAGATTGAGGCTTGCTGCTTTCAAATGCTTGAATACTTCCTCTAGCCGGGATATTTCCTCATCAAAAGTTGTTGCAAATACAATGATATCA
>NW_013769331.1:0-788 GCF_000517525.1 Limulus polyphemus
TTTTGACCTTAAAGAAACGGTGAATATTACCATTGAAAATCTCAAAAGAAATAATAATATTTTAAAACCAAATCTGCCAAAGGAGATATTATTGTTATTTTGGATTTAGTAAGATACTTAAAATAATTGGAATGGATGGCATACACTACCCTCATCTAAATACACTTGATCTGTTTAACTCCTTAAATTTGGATGTTATCTCAAACGCATCTACAGCCATCTCATTATGGATATGATACATCCTTATTTACGAAAAGGGTATGAAAATTGATAAACATGTCTTCAGTGGTGATATTCCGTTTAACATAACTCTAAAGATGACATCTTGGCTTAACAATACCTCATAAGTACATGTACGTGTACTCTCTACGGAGAAAGTTAGATAAACTATACTATTAGCAGTTATACCCTAATGGCACAGCGGTAACTCATGCGAGTTGAAGTGAGCACGTAGACTACCTAGCGGAAGAAATGTTCAACATTTTCCATGAACGGGGATTTATCAGCCGTCTTGAAGTAGCATTAATCTCTCGTAAGGAGGTAAAAAAAAAGATGCAAACTACTTTGGTACAAGTACTGGGAGAATATGAGAAGCAGGATGGGATCTTGGTTGTGGTGGAAACTGCTAGTAGAGACCTAAAGATTTTACTTTAAAGTTCTGGGTACGTGATAAACGTGTACCCTAAAAGAAAGCGGCTGTTTGGTGAATTTTACTAAGCTACTTCAGAGCAACAAAGTTTGTACAGTCTACGCCCATGGTAGACTATGTCTGAAGTGATAACATTACA
>NW_013769332.1:0-1363 GCF_000517525.1 Limulus polyphemus
TAACACGAATACGTTTTAAATATACACACAACAGTACAATTTATAATTACAATTATTACAAATAGTTACTACAAACAATGATTTATAAACAAAAGTTTCACAAACTTACAAGCAACATAAAGTCTTCTTTCTAGTCTGGAACTTCCTTGATATTTTATCGACGGTTCACGATGAGCGAGTTAATTACGAGTTGATGTAGGTACAATTCGCTTAACGGGAAGCTAGCTAGTTTTGTCCTTCGTTATTTGCCGGTCACACACACGCTAAGTTTTCCACGATGAATTTATATAATGTTTTCGTTAGAATACTAATGTCCAATGAGAATCCACTGAAGTTAAATGATTTGTAATGTTCGAACTTTGTAAAGTTTCCTGGTCAAATATCTGAAGTTTTCCGATTGGTAAGCGTTATAACAATCACAGTTATAGCTTCAAAAGTTTATGGCACACTGAGTATAGCAAACTAATAATAGATAATCTCTTTTGGCGCGTCGCGTTGGTTATATTTGTAGGCGTGTGGAAGCTTTCAAGAAAATTCAGATTACGTAACAATACAAATTTAAGCGTTTACGTACATACATATATTGTTGATTCTTACTCTCGAGAATCTTCTACAACTTTGGACAATAGGCGGGAGTTTCGCAATACATATTTAACATTATAAGCTATGTATGTTTTTAAATATAAATTTAATCTAAACAAACGTTGATATTAAAATAAATATATAATAATAAATATTATATAAATATTCATAATAAATATTGTTGATGTGCTTCATGTTTAAGTTGATGAAATATATCTGTTTCATCAACTTAAACATGAAGCAAATCAACAATATTTATCTGTTTCATCAACTTACACATAAAGCAAATCAACAATATTTATCTGTTCCGTCAACTTACACATGAAGTAAATCAACAATATTTATCTGTTTCATCAACTTACACATAAAGCAAATCAACAATATTTATCTGTTCCGTCAACTTACACATAAAGCAAATCAACAATATTTATCTGTTCCGTCAACTTACACATGAAGTAAATCAACAATATTTATCTGTTTCATCAACTTTCACATAAAGCAAATCAACAATATTTATAAAATATTATTGATTTATTTAATATGTAAGTTGACAGAACAGATAAATATTGTTGATTTGCTTTATGTGTAAGTTGACGAAACAGATAAATATTGTTGATTTGCTTTATGTGAAAGTTGATGAAATATATAAATATTGTTGCTTTGCTTTATGTGAAAGTTGATGAAACAGATAAATATTGTTGATTTACTTCATGTGTAAGTTGACGGAACAGATAAATATTGTTGATTTGCTTTATGTGTAAGTTGACGGAACAGATAAATA
>NW_013769333.1:0-798 GCF_000517525.1 Limulus polyphemus
GTCTTTTTCGGTTATGCTGTTAAGAGCCCTTAAGTCCACACAGCAACGTTGGGTCCCATCCTTCTTCTGTACTAATACAACGGGAGCTGACCAGGGACTATCTGATTTTTCAACTATCCCTTCCTTAATTAGACCATCCATGACCTTCTCTATCTCTTGTCGCTTTGCTGGAGCTATTCTTCTTGGAGGGATCTTTATTGGACGGTGATTGCCTGTGTTTATTCTGTGCTCTACCAGGCTTGTGCAGCCGAGGTCATGATCTCCTTTCGAAAAGACATCAGCATAATTTGCCAAAAGTTCTTTTACCTGAAGAGCCTGTGATGATGACAAATGGACTATTCTCTTCTTATAGAGGTCAGTGAAATATTCTGGAAGTGTATGTCCTTTCTTTACAGTTGTATTCCTTGCTTTAACATTGACTGGCTCTACTTCCTGTCACACACCCAACAATGCCCCTTCCTTAAGTGTCTGCTCACATTCAGAGAAATTGGCCACTGTTATAGATACTACTTGACGAACTGCTACAAGTGACCTTCCAATCTTCAAATACGCTGGCCTGGATGGGTCTTCCACTGCTTCTACAAGCATTGGGTTTCCATGGGGATGTTCTTTTATCCTTCCCCAAATTATCTTTTCTGACATAGGGGGTATTCTAGTTGATTTAAGTGCTGTGACATGCAGATCAACCGATGTAGCAACACTTACTGGAGTTTGGCCTTTGTTGCTTTCAATCGTCATTTTATCGAAGTTAACTACACACTTCCTCGGTAGTAGATAGTCCAATCCTAATATGCATTG
>NW_013769334.1:0-796 GCF_000517525.1 Limulus polyphemus
AACATCGAAACATATGTAGTCATTCCTATGGCATGTTCCTGTTTTAACCAACTGTTTATTGTGTAATGACTGTATTCTTTTTAATTGTAAATAGAAAAAAATCTGTAAAAATTAATTTTTTTACTTAAATAATTCGTTTAGGTATTTATACATATATTGGGTCATATGGAAAATAATTTAAATTGTACACTACATATTGGATTATATATTTAATTATCTATGCCACTTGAGTAATCCCTAGATACCTAAAGTTGTGACAATAGTGTCTCGTACTGAACTAAATATACACGTAAGAAAAATATATTTTTCATAGTTGTTTCAAAAATGTACAGTTACAATTTAATTACAAGAGTAGTTTAAAACTTAATTAATAGATGGCGCGACTTGCATGCTCACATAAAGCAGAACCAGATCGTATTATTTCATGTTAAACTAATTTTTTTCACATTTATATTTTCTTGTTATAGCATTTTCCTTGCAATGCATAAAGGTCAATAGCTTCTAACTAAAGCAAGCACCTACATAGATCTGTTCATAAAACAGAAACATATAATGATTAGAATGCCATTAATTCGTTCGTTGGGTACCCTTCCTGTTAACGATGTTATCGGCCTTAATCCTTGTTATATGTCAATAGGTGCGGCCAGCATAGGAGATTTAGATTAGTCCTAAATCCAAATACTTGGCTAACAACACAAAGTAATCATAATAATAAACAATAAATACACCAATTAAACATTCTAATCAGTACTGCTAATGATTTAACATTAGAGAAAGAGTAGAATATAATAAGTCA
>NW_013769335.1:0-797 GCF_000517525.1 Limulus polyphemus
AATTTAAGTTAATTTATCAATTTAAATTATTTCATGAACTTTAAAAAGGTTAATTGTGTTGTACTCTTGGGTTTCACTCAGAGCCAAAGCTCTGAGCTACTTATACTGTACAACGCGAAAAATAATTGTTGAACATTTCAGTCATGCTAAGGACCTCTCAGTACAACGCGAAAAATAATTGCTGAACATTTCAGTCATGCTAAAGACCTCTCAATAATAACATTTGATAAATCTACATTTTTATTCTTTATGTTACGTCACATTTTGAAATGTGAATGATAGTGTGATTAATTCTTAACAATTTAGTGTAGAATATCCTGCTTGCGAAATAAAATTTGGCATCAACATTATTCATGCCTGTTCTCCCTCATTTCAAATGAATATTGAGTTTTGCGGGCATACGGAGCTTTTCAAACGCAGGAAACAGACAAACGCTCAGACAGATATGTTAGATATACATGACTGTGAGCGTCAAAGTAACTTATTTTTATAAGCAATAGTTATGCCAAGTTTGCTTACATAACTGTTTATGATTCATTTGTTGAGTAGTTCAATTGTTGTGAAGTGACGTCACATTACTAGAACTTTCTGATATTATCTCGTTTCTTTTTTTTAATTAAGCACAAAGCTACACAATGGGCTATCTGTGCTCTGCCCACCACAGGTATCGAAACCCGTATTCTAGCGTTGTAAATCCGCAGACATACCGCTGTGCCACTGGGGAGCCAAATTTTTCTCAAGTTGCTTCAAGTGAGTGTTGTTCATCATATATATATATATATATATATATATATATT
>NW_013769336.1:0-792 GCF_000517525.1 Limulus polyphemus
ACCAGACACACACTAAGTCAGTTGAGAAACACTTTAAGGTGTGGTGTAGACATGTCTAACTCACCAACCAGACACACACACTAAGTCAGTTGAGAAACACCTTAAGATGTGGTGTAGACACGTCTTACTCACCAACCAGACACACACTAAGTCAGTTGAGAAACACTTTAATATGTGATGTAGACATGTCTAACTCACCACCCAGACACACACACTAAGTCAGTTGAGAAACACCTTAATGTGTGGTGTAGACACGTCTAACTCAACAACCAGACATACACTAAGTCAGTTGAGAAACACTTTAAGTGTGGTGTAGACATGTCTAACTAACCAACCAGATACACACACTAAGTCAGTTGAGAAACACCTTAAGATGTGGTGTAGACACGTCTAACTCACCAACCAGACACACACTAAGTTAGTTGAGAAACACTTTAATATGTGATGTAGACATGCCTAACTCACCAACCAGACACACACTAAGTCAGTTGAGAAACACTTTAAGATGTGGTGTAGACACGTCTAAATCACCAACCAGACACACACACTAAGTCAGTTGAGAAACACCTTAATGTGTGGTGTAGACACGTCTAACTCAACAACCAGACACACACTAAGTCAGTTGAGAAACACTTTAAGGTGTGGTGTAGACATGTCTAACTAACCAACCAGATACACACACACTAAGTCAGTTGAGAAACACTTTAATATGTGATGTAGACATGTCTAACTCACCAACCAGACACACACTAAGTCAGTGGAGAAACACTTTAATATGTGATGTAGACATGT
>NW_013769337.1:0-796 GCF_000517525.1 Limulus polyphemus
CTCAGGCCACTTGGTGAAATAATCCATCACCACACAAATGTACCTGTTTCCAGTACGAGTTTGGGGCAAAGGACCAGCAATGTCAATGGCTACTTTTTCCATTGGTGTGCCAACTTGATATAACTTCATTGGAGCACGTCCCTTATGCTTGGGTCCCCTTTTTGCACAACATGTTCTGCAGGTCCTGCACCATTCTTCCACATCTTGCCTCATTCCTATCCAGTAAAATCTCTGCCGTAGGTGACTCAATATCTTTTTAACTCCAAGATGTCATCCTGTTAAACTATCGTGGGATTGACGCAGCAAAACTTCCCGTAACTTTCTCGGTATAACTGTTTGCCGGGTCGTCACTTTCCCATCTGCAGTCTCCCATCTCTGGAAAAGACTACCATCTTCAAGCTTCAACTGGTCCCATTGTGCCCAATATTTCTTTGTCACAGGGCTTAAGCTAGACACCTTCTCCCAAGCAGGGCGCAAAACACTTGGTTTTAGAAAATCAATTATTGGCTTCAAATCTTGGGTTTTCTCCTGCTCTGCTTTAATATATACCTATACCTGGTTCCGTTTCACCATCATCAACTCCTTCAGTCACTTTGACTTCAGCTTGATGGCACCTGGTTAGTTCAACCTCTCTTTTGCAGCAATATCTGCAGTCATTTTTGCAAAGTCTTCATCTCAGTCCGTCGGCATTTTCCTTCTCTGTATTCAATATAACAATCATACTGATCTATCTTTCTAATCCAACGTGCCATTTGTCCCTCTGGGTTCTTTAATTATCTTAACCAGCGTAATGCAG
>NW_013769338.1:0-796 GCF_000517525.1 Limulus polyphemus
ATGGTATTTTTAATCCTTCTTAAATTAGATTTTTTCGTCTTTGATAACGGTATTTTTAGCCCTTTTCCCACTTGATTTTCATGACTATTATAACTGGTTTTTAGTTTTTCTTTTACTAGATTTTAATGACTTTCATAATTGTCTTTTTAGTCCTTCTTGCACTAGATTTTCTTGTCATTAAAAACGGAATATTTAGTCCATCCTCTGCAAGATTTTGTTAACTTTAATGACGGTCTTTTTAGTCCTTCTTCCACTATATTTTGTCGACTGTTATAACGGTCTTTTAGTCCTCCTTTCACTAGATTTTGTTGACATTTATAAGGGTCCTTTTAGTCCGTTTTCCACCAGATTTTGTTGACTTTGAAAACGGATTTTTTGTTTTACTTCTACTAAATTTTATCGACTTTCATAACTGTCTTTTAGGCCTTCATATACTAGATATTTTCGACATTGATAACGGTCATTTAAGCCTTTCTTATACTATATTATAATAACTTTTATAATGGTCTTTTTAATTCTTCTCAATCTAGATTTTTTCGACTTTGGTAACGGTAATTTTAGCTCTTTTTCCACTTGATTTTCTTGAATTTGATAACTGGTTTTTAGTTTTTCTTCCACTAGATTTTGTCGACGTTCATAAATGTCTTTTTAGGCCTTCATAGACTAGATGTTTTCGACTTTGATAACGGTCACTTGAGCCTCTGTTATACTATATTTTATAACTTTTATAATGGTTTTTTAATTCTTTTTAAACTAGATTTTGTCGATATTGATAACGGTTTTTTTTAGTCCTGAC
>NW_013769339.1:0-797 GCF_000517525.1 Limulus polyphemus
TTGAGGGTAGCTTTGTTAATGTTCCTCTTCATAACATTTATTTAGTATCAGACCTAGTTTCGGGACCTGTAGTAGTTGGAGTAAGACCTACTCTGCCAATTAAGGGTTTAACATTATTGTTGAGAAACGATTTGGCTGGGGGAAAAGTTGTTGCCGAACCTAAAATGGTTAACGATCCCATCACTGTTTCATCTAAGGATGATGTTGTAGTTGAGGAGAATTCCTATGTGCTTCTCTCGTGTGCTGTGACTCGAGCTCAGGCTAAGAAATTAAGCCAAAAACAAATGATAGACATGGATTCAGAGGACGATATTATAGATTTGTTTCAAACATTTTTTGGATTTGACAGGAATATAGTGGATGATTGTCCTACTGACAATACTTCAGTGAGTGACAATTATGGACGTGAGGGATCTCATTCATTTGGTGAAGTTCCATTTACTAAAAGTAAAGTGATCACTGAACAAGAAAAAGATCTGCAGATCTCTTCATTATTTAAATATGCACTCCCAAAGGATGAACTGGAAAAAGTTCCAAATGGTTATTTTTTTCAAAAATGGTGTGCTTATGAGGAAATGGAGACCACCAGATGTGCCAGCTTCAGAGGACTGGGCTATTGTTTATCAAATCGATGTTCCCAAAGCATATCGTTATGAAATATTGAAAGTTGCCCATGAACTCCCCATGAGAGGTTATTTAACTGTCAACAAGACATGTGACAAAATTATGAGACATTTCTTTTGGCTATAAATTAGGCAAGACGTTTCTCAGTTTTGTAAGACTTGTCATACCTGTCA
>NW_013769340.1:0-797 GCF_000517525.1 Limulus polyphemus
GAATTTGTTTTTGATTCCTACTATTGCTGAAAATCCAACTTCACAATGATATGAAGATGAGAAAGGGAGAAGTACCTTCAAAGCTTCAGTGGAAAGGATTGGGTACGGTTTTCTAACAGACACCCAGAACTGTATCAGTTTTCTGCTGTTAAAGTTCATTTCTAATGAAGCGTCCAAAAAGTTCTTCCTCAGCTTTTGTCGATATCCCACTCGTTATGTCAGGCTGAAAGGGGTTCATAATCCATTTTTTCTCTTGGACATTTTTCATTTCTTCAAGGAAATAAAACTCAAAACTCTCTTTCAGCTTATTCAAGTGTTCAGATATCTCAATGATTATATCGTCATCAACTTTTGCTCCATTCTCCATTACAAAGGTTTGAAATGTTTCAAAACAGTCATAATTTCGGTTGTCAATACAGTTTTTCCATAGAACAAGTTTTTTTCATGAAACCTCGAATTTTCTCATGAACTGCGAATATGCTGATACCTTCTGCTCCTTGCAAGTACAAATTCAGTTCGTTTAGTTTTGAAAAAATATCTGCCAAATACGTGAGCCTCAGAACAAATTCCTCGTTGCGCAAATATCTCGCAAAATGGCTTTTACCTTCCAGAAATATTGCAACTTCTTCGCGGAGTTCTGTAAGTCTTGTTAGCACTTTACCCCTCGAGAGCCAACGTACTTCTGTGTACAGAAGAAGTGATTTATGATTGCTTCCTATTTATTCGCACAACTTCTCAAGTAAGCGCGATTGCAATGGCTTTGACTTTATTAAGTTCACTATTTTAATGGAAGTTTT
>NW_013769341.1:0-797 GCF_000517525.1 Limulus polyphemus
AAAGACGTTACATTACCTCACACCATATCATCTCACAAACTATTCCGCATATTAATAGTTCTAACAGCGAAAAATACGTTACCTATTAAGAAGTCTAGACTTGAACTTCCATAACCTAAATAAGGTCATCTCTAGGCCTTAACTAATTGTAGTTCTTTTGTACTTGAAACATTAGAAGTTCAAATCTTTAACATTGTGACATAGCTTAAAAATCTATACAAATTAATAATGTGCTAAGCTACTTAGTGTGTAAGGAAAAAAAACAAGCATAGAAAAAAGGCTACAACTAAATACAGCATGTTAGATACCGTTAACTTTAATGAGATTGATAAATATGTATGATTTGGATTCATGCTTAACATTTCTCTTGAGTTTTTTGAATTGTTATACATCAAACATTTTAGTTTAAGTGTGCTAAAACAGTATAATGTAATACATTTTAAATGATTCATGCTTAACATTTCTCTTGAGATTTTTGAATTTTTATACATCAAACATTTTAGTTTAAGTGTGCTAAAACAGTATAATGTAATACATTTTAAATGATTCATGCTTAACATTTCTCTTGAGTTTTTGAATTTTTATACATCAAACACTTTAGATTAAGTGTGCTAAAACAATATAATGTAATACATTTTAAATGATTTTACGTCACAATGCACTAAAACAACTTTAACATAAAAAATATGATGTTAATAACTCGCTGTAACAACCTTACAGGCAGATACTATATTTAATCGTCTTTCTCTCTCTCTTCCTTTGATAACACAGACCTGCCAATTTAAACTTCATAAAAG
>NW_013769342.1:0-1452 GCF_000517525.1 Limulus polyphemus
TTTAGTTAGCTAGGATATTACAATAAGGACTAACTGAAAATTACAAAACCTTAATTAAACAGTATCATGACGAAATAGATGAATTATTACTAGAACTACAAGATATTAAGAATAGTGTATATTTATCCGACAGAACTAGACAGACGAGGACTACAATGAATTCGTTAAATCAAACACTTGAATTACATGACCCAAGAAATCAGAAAAGTATCTATAGCTTTAGTAAATGTTACTAATGCATTGATACACACTAGAGTAAGAAAAACTGAGTTACATAAAGCAGGAATAGAAATGTTAATTCTTAACACTAGAATTCAGAATAACCTACAACAGTTATCTTTTACTGTAGCAAATAGTAGGACAGAGTTAGCTAAGTTAATACAAGCATTGTATGTCAATTACGTCTAATACTCTTTCTAGCTTACTTGGTGGTAAAAAGTAAGAGTTTAGCTTTTTATCTGCAGCTCTTTTAATGGTATTTCTATAAACATCCTTAGAGTATCTTTAACCGCGGCTGTTTTTACGTCAGCCCATGTACAACTGACAGAATGTGTAAATTATATAAGATCATATCTTTACCGATAGCAATAAATCATTCATTAGCTTTAACTATAGAAAATGATAAACCATACATTGCTGTCTCGAGTGATCAACATGTATATGTTGAAATGACAGAAGAAGATATTTTAAATTGTATAGACGGACCTACCAGAGTTTGTGATCCTAACTCAGGTATGTATTCAGTACCTATTGTAACTTGTAATTATATGATATTCACAGGAATTAAGAATAGAATATCTGAACTGTGTGAGAAAAGAATAATCATTCCTATGCCATTCTATTTTTATTAAACTAGAACCCCAGGAATTTGGTTATTTAACATTAAAGATGAACTTACTTTATCAGTAGTATGTCCAAAATCAAATGTACATCAATTTGATTATTATACTAGAGTAATTAAGTTAAACAATAGTGGTTATCTAAAATTAGCCAGAAACTGTTCAGCTTTTAGTCAGGGTATAATCTTGCCGTCGAACTTTAGAAGTGAAACTAAATATATAGGAACTGAACTAACCATAAAAATTCCAGAATTACAAGTTTTACTAACGAAAAAGGAATTACAGTTAATTCAGAGTATAGATATAGAGAGAGATACTAAAGAATTAAAAGATATATTAGAGAACACTAAACATTTACCTATTAGAAAATCAGGGTTAAGTGTTAAGGATTTTCAACAGCATGTAGAACAATTACGTGCTACAGCTGGAAAACAGAAGTTAGATAAATGGAGATTATCTAACTCGGTGATGATAACCTTATGCTTAGTAGTAATACTAGTAAGCATAATGTTTTATATCAAGAGAGATAAATTGGCTTTAATAAAGTTAATGGCATTAGATGGGCTATGTAAAACTAGAAAGAAGAAAAGAACAAAAACAGGTAATACCGAAA
>NW_013769343.1:0-1253 GCF_000517525.1 Limulus polyphemus
GGTATAGTAGATAATACCTCTAGAAGCTGTATGTAATGTAGATAATACCTGTAGAAGCTGTAGGTAATGTAGATAATACCTCTAGAAGCTGTATGTAATGTATATAATACCTGTAGAAGCTGTAAGTAATGTAGATAATACCTGTACAAGCTGTAGGTAAAGTAGATAATACCTGTAGAAGCAGTACGTAATGTAGATAATACCTCTAGAAGCTGTAGGTAATGTAGATAATACCTGTAGAAGCTGTAGGTAAAGTAGATAATACCTGTAGAAGCTGTACGTAATGTAGATAATACCTGTAGAAGCTGTACGTAATGTAGATAATACCTCTAGAAGCTGTAGATAAAGAAGATAATACCTCTAGAAGCTGTATGTAATGTATATAATACCTGTAGAAGCTGTAGGTAAAGTAGATAATACCTCTAGAAGCTGTACGTACAAGTTGAGGATATATAGAGAACCACTACAAGTTGAGGATACATAGAGAACCACTACAAGTTGAGGATACACAGAGAAACACTACAAGTTGAGAATACACAGAGAAACACTACAAGTTGCGGATACACAGAGAAACACCACAAGTTGAAGATACATAGAGAAACACTACAAGTTGAGAATACACAGAGAAACACTCCAAGTTGAGGATACACAGAGAACCATTCCAAGTTGAAGATACACAGAGAACCACTACAAGATGAGGATACACAGAGAATCACTACAAGTTGAGGATACATAGAGAACCACTACAAGTTGAGAATACACAGAGAACCACTACAAGTTGAGGATACACAGAGAAACACTACAAGTTGAGGATACACAGAGAAACGCTACAAGTTGAGGATACATAGAGAACCACTACATTACGTACAGCTTCTACAGGTATTATCTACATTACCTACAGCTTCTAGAGATATTATCTACATTACGTACCGCTTCTACAGGTATTATCTACATTACCTACAGCTTCTAGAGATATTATCTACATTACGTACCGCTTCTACATGTATTATCTACTTTACCTACTGCTTCTACAGGTATTATCTACATTACGTACAGCTTCTACAGGTATTATCTACTTTACCTACAGCTTCCACAGGTATTACTACATTACGTACAGCTTCTACAGGTATTATCTACACTACGTACAGCTTCTAGACGTATTATATACATTACGTACAGTTTCTACAGGTATTATCTACATTACGTACAGCTTCTACAGGTATTAACTACATTAGTGTTTCTCTGTGTATCCT
>NW_013769344.1:0-1018 GCF_000517525.1 Limulus polyphemus
AACCAATTCGTACAGTTTGTTTTCGAGATCTTGCCATTTTATTTTTTTCCTCGGAAATTGCGTTTATCACTTTTAATCATTTTCAATTCTTTTTCTGGTTCGCGCCAGCAACGAATCATTTTTTTCTGTTGGTGGAGGACCAAAATTTCTTTCGGTAGCTCTGTTTCCATGCTCTTTTGCATAATTAATCACACTTAATTTAAATTTAGCTGTATATGAAAGTCTATTTTCTTTAGACACCGTAAGGGGTGAAACAATAGAAAAATGAAGAAACAACTATTTTGCTCCTGAGGCCTAAGATACGGTACTTCAGCTTTCGGTGACGCATCCAACTTGACAGTAAGCACGTGCCAGACTGCCAGTATCAAATGAAAGATGAAATACCGATTAGGCGATTACCGACGCTAATTGCATTAAGCGCTCTGATTGGTCAAGCGCATTGGACATTTGAATCCAAGGCAAGCACTCAAAAACGATTTTCTATTTATTAAAGTTAAGCCTGAAATGGTCTTATTTTGCTCCACATTAAACAGGGATCGTCGTGTATTTACAAGCTTTTTCACTCTCATCCATTACTATAATTTATTCTTTATTATTTAGGAAGCATTATAAATAGTTATGTTTTTAAAAGAAAAACTACTATTGTTATAATTCACACATTCAATTGAACTAAACTATGCATGCCTATTTAAATATATTTACACATGGCTTGTGTATATCGTATTGTTACGTCTCCGTTTGTTAATTAACTTTCCGTAACTTCGTTCCGACGAAACTTTAACGACACAAGTCCTTTATTGAAAATAAGTGTATCGTAAAGTTTTATTCGGAAAGAATAAACCAGTTTTATTAAGTTTTCGCGCTAACTTCGTTCCGACGAAACTTTAGCGACACAAGTCCTTACTTAATAAAACTGGTTTATTCTTTCCGAATACAACTTTACGATACACTTATTTTCAATATTCGCGCTAAAACAAACACTATAACGAATGAACGTTAACTTCAACAATACGTCTCT
>NW_013769345.1:0-1664 GCF_000517525.1 Limulus polyphemus
ATTGTTATAAATGCGGTAACTATAGTTACAACTAAATGTTTATGGAGTAGTGGTACCAAGTAAGGCTAAAGATGAGTAAGGTGGTTATAAATTCGTTAACTAGAGTTACACCTAGGTCTTTATGGAGTAGTTGTAACAAGTAAGGCTAAAGATGAGTATGGTGGTTATAAATTCTTTAACAAGAGTTACACCTAGGTGTTCGTCGAGTTGTTGTACCAAATAACGCTAAAGATGAGTAAGGTGGTTATAAATTCGGTAATTAGAGTTACACCTAGGTCTTTATGGAGTAGTTGTACCAAGTAAGACTAAAGATGAGTATGGTGGTTAGAAATCCGGTTACTACAGTTACACCTATGTGTTCGTGGACTTGTTGTACCAAATAACGCTAAAGTTGAGTATGGGGGTTACACATTCGGTAACTAGAGTTCACCTAGGTGTTCATGGAGTAGTTGTACCAAGTAAGGCTAAAGATGAGTATGGTGTTTATAAATTCGGAAACTAGAGTTACACCTAGGTGTTCATGGAGTAGTTGTAACAAGTAAGGCTAAAGATGATTATGCTGGTTATAAATTCGAAAACTAGAGTTACACACCTAGGTGTTCATGGAGTAGTTGTACCAAATAACGCTAAAGATGAGTATGATGGATATAAATGCGGTAACTATAATTACACCTAGGTGTTCGTGGAGATTGTTGTACCAAATAACGCTAAAGATGAGTATGGTGGTTATAAATTCTGTAAATAGAGTTACACCTAAGAGTTCATGGAGTAGTTTTACCAAGATAGGCTAATCATGAATATGGTGGTTATAAATTTAGGTGTAACTATAGTTACCGGGTGTACATAGATTAGTTGTACTAAATAAGGCTAAAGATGAGTATGATGGTTATCAATTCTCTGACTAGAGTTACACCTAGGTGTTCACTTTAGCCTTACTTGGTACAACTACTCCAATGAGTATGGTGGTTATAAATTCGGTAACTAGAGTTACACCCAGGTGTTCGTCCTTACTTGGTACAACTACTCCAGGAACAGTTAGGTGTAACTCTAGTTACAGAATTTATAACCACCATACTAATCTTTATCCTTACTTGGTACACCTATTCCATAAACACCTAGGTGTAACTATAGTTACCGAATTAATAACCATCATACTCATCTTTAGCCTTACTTGGTACAACTACTCCATGAACACCTAGGTGTAACTCTAGTTACAGAATTTATAACCACCATATTTATCTTTAGCCCTACTTGGTAAAACTATTCAATGAACACTTAGGTGTAACTCTAGTTACAGAATTTATAACTACCATACTCATCTTTAGCGTTATTTGGTACAACATCTCCTACTCATCTTTAGTGGTGGTTATAAATTCGGTAACTAGAGTTACACCTATGTGTTCATGGAGTAGTTGTACCAAGTAAGGCTAAAGATGGGTATGGTGGTTATAAATTCGGTAACTAGAGTTACACCTAAGTGTTAATGGAGTAGTTTACCAAGTAAAGCTAAAGATGAGTATGGTGGTTATAAATTCCGTAACTAGAGTTACACCTAGTTGTTCATGGAGTTGTTGTACCAAGTAAGGCTAAAGATGAGTATGGTGGTTATAAATTCGGTAACTAGTGTTACGTCTTGCTTTCGTGGAGTTGTTGTACGAAATAAC
>NW_013769346.1:0-797 GCF_000517525.1 Limulus polyphemus
AGTTTCACAAATGTCACAAACCTTTTTTGCTGCTTAGTTTGTGAGATTCGGATATGTGCGCACTGGGTGTAATATAACTATCTTATTGCTAACGTCGCCTTCTTTGATAACTTTTTGGAAAATCAACATGTTTGTTGTCTTTATTTTTTGTGTATTCACTGTATTGTGTTAATCAAAATGGTTATGCGTCCTGCGCTCGTCATTCTCTCAGTTATGTGTCCCGTGCTCGTCATTCTCTCAGTTATCTATTCCGCTGTGAAAAAAGGTTGGTGACCCCTGCTAAAGAGCAAGGTCAGCCAGTATATCAAGTTATTTATTGAACGAGGAAAATTATGCCCCGATTTTCTATTTTTCTTGCTTATTTTTACAAGAAATGATTTTATACTGACAACTGTGAATTTGATTTGTTTCTTTCTTTTTAGGCCCGGCATGGCCAGATGGTTAGGTCGCGCTCGACTCGCAATCTAAGGGTAGCGGGTTCGAATCCCCGTCGCACCAAACATGCTCGCCCTTTCAGCCGTGGAGGCGTTATAATGTGACGGTCAATCCCACTATTCATTGATAAAAGAGTAGCTTAAGAGTTGGCGGTGGGTGGTGATGACTAATTGTCTTCCCTCTAGTCTTTGACTGCTAAAATAGGGACGGCTAGCGCAGATAGTTCATGTGTAGGTTTGCGAGAAATTCAAAGCAAAGAAAGAATTCTTCCTTCTATTGCAACGGTTTCTTGATTTTACAACTTTAGTTTATACTAATAAAGCGTTGTCATTAGTTGGTGCTGTATCACGTGATCATTTTTG
>NW_013769347.1:0-815 GCF_000517525.1 Limulus polyphemus
GTGTATTACAGTATACAACCTATTGTATTAGTGTATTACAGTATACAACCTATTGTATTAGTGTATTACAGTATACAACATAATGTATAAGTGGATTCCAGTATACAACCTACTGTATTACAGTATACAACCTATTGTATTAGTGTATTACAGTATATAACCTACTGTATTAGAGTATTACAGTATACAACCTATTGTATTAGTGTATTACAGTATACAACCTATTGTATTAGGGTATTACAGTATACAACCTACTGTATTAGAGTATTACAGTATACAACCTAATGTATTAGTGTATTACAGTAAACAACCTATTATATTAGTGTATTACAGTATACAACCTACTGTATTAGTGTATTACAGTATACAACCTACTGTATTAGTGTATTACAGTATACAATGTATTTTATTAGTGTATTACAGTATACAACCTACTGTATTAGAATATTACAGTATATAACCTACTGTATTAGTGTATTACAGTATACAACCTACTGTATTAGTGTATTACAGTATACAACCTAATGTATTACAGTATACAACCTATTGTATTAGTGTATTACAGTATACACCCTACTGTATTAGTGTATTACAGTATACAACCTATTGTATTTGTGTATTACAGTATACAACCTACTGTATTAGAGTATTACAGTATAGAACCTACTGTATTAGTGTATTACAGTATACAACTTATTGTATTAGTGTATTACATTATACAACACATCATATTAGTGTATTACAGTATACAACCTATTGTATTAGTGGTTTCAAGTACACAATCTACTATATTTCACAATGAAATTAATTGTATT